>NC_088877.1:25177021-25339687 GCF_032884065.1 Artemia franciscana
CTTCACACCCTTCCAAGAATTTTTAACTTTCCTTGAATCTTTCTTTATGACCTTCCCCCAACTCATTCGGGTTACGAAATCCCAGTTTAGGGGAGGATGATGAATATGGGATTATTTTATGACTATGAACCCGATTAGTATCTTACATTAGAGAGAAAAAAACTTCTCAGTCAGTCCTCCACTGAACCCTAGCGTACCAGAAAGTACTTGATGGTTCACAAAACGAAGGAGCTACGATGATATCCCATGTGCCATGGACAACTGTTGGAGAGATGTGCATGTATTGATTAGGGATCCCAGATGCATCTAATTTATTTGAAGAATTCCATGTTGGGTAAAAATTGTAAAAACATTGCGTTAGACAATATATGTATATTATGTGTTTGCTTTCTTTTTTAGGAGGTTGAAACAGACCAATACCATAGCTTTTTGAAGCCTGAACTGGAAAGAGATGGATATCAGGGAATATTTTCGCCAAAATCACGAGCCAAAACAATGTCCGAATCAGACAGGAAATATGTTGATGGATGTGCAATCTTCTACCGAGTTGCCAAGTTAGTTAAATATAGCTTTTATTTCTAACTAGAATCATGCAGTCTTTTTAAGATAATAATCGCTATATAACGATACAAATGTTATTCTTAAATATGCTAATAAGAACGTAATAAGTGGTAAACTCTATATCTTTTCATAGCAAGTGAAACGTCGATTTAACGACATCCTGTTTGCCAACAATGGCTGTGGAGGATCCTTTTTTTATCCCTTAAAATTGTCGACTACACTCATTTTATCAGTGTTTTATATTTTATCAGTGAATGCAGTGAAACACTGTCGATATAAAACAAATTTAATTTACATAAAAACTGAGTTCTGATCGTGTGTTTCAAATAAATATAAATAAAATAAAATAAATATAAAACAAATAAAAATAAATAAATAAATGTTTCATATATATATATATATATATATATATATATATATATATATATATATATATATATATATATATATATATATATATATATATATATATATATATATATATATATATATATATATATATATATATATATATATATATATATATATATATATATATATATATATATATATATATATATATATATATATATATATATATATATATATATATATATATATATATATATATATATATATATATATATATATATATATATATATATATATATATATATATATATATATATATATATATATATATATATATATATATATATATATATATATATATATATATATATATATATATATATATATATATATATATATATATATATATATATATATATATATATATATATATATATATATATATATATATATATATATATATATATATATATATATATATATATATATATATATATATATATATATATATATATATATATATATATATATATATATATATATATATATATATATATATATATATATATATATATATATATATAGGGAAAATTAGAATAGGCTTGTTTTTTTCAAGTTTCATTTCAAGGAGTGGAGGACCAGAGCCATCCCCTAAATGGCAATGATCATTCAAAAGGACTTGAAGCTATAAGTCAAATTTTATGTATATATATATATATATATATATATATATATATATATACATATATATATATGTAAATATATATATATATATATATATATATAATATATATATATATATATATAGTGGTTATTTGAACAAAGGTAATTTTTAAAGACCTAAAAGATGCATTTAAGATAGTTTTGTTATCAATAGCTTTTTTTACAAGCAAAGGCGGTTTTAGGGGGGGGGGGCACTTGCCCCAGGTGCATGAATTTTAGCAGTAAAAGATTTCAAATAAATAGTGTATTACAATTTTTTCGTGATTTTTGAAACGTTATTTTTATTAAAATAAAATAGAAGGCAAGGTTGACAGTAAGTAAAAGCAAACTGAATCCGAAATTTTCATTTCTCCAATGTCTTGTCCTACATAAGTAAGAACAGTCAGATATAAATAAGTGAGCAGTTTTGTTCACAAATAAAATTTTTATTAAATCTGGCCCGCTATTTTTTGACGGGGGGGGGACAAATCAAGATTTGCCCTGTGCGCGAGAAGGACAACCGCCATTACAAGCCAGTAAAGGACAAATTATGCATTTTAGAAAAAATTATATATATATATATATATATATATATATATATATATATATATATATATATATATATATATATATATATATATATATATATATATATATATATATATATATATATATATATATATATATATATATATATATATATAGTGGTTATTTGAACAAAGGTAATTTTTAAAGACCTAAAAGATGCATTTAAGATAGTTTTGTTATCAATAGCTTTTTTTACAAGCAAAGGCGGTTTTAGGGGGGGGGGGGGCACTTGCCCCAGGTGCATGAATTTTAGCAGTAAAAGATTTCAAATAAATAGTGTATTACAATTTTTTCGTGATTTTTGAAACGTTATTTTTATTAAAATAAAATAGAAGGCAAGGTTGACAGTAAGTAAAAGCAAACTGAATCCGAAATTTTCATTTCTCCAATGTCTTGTCCTACATAAGTAAGAACAGTCAGATATAAATAAGTGAGCAGTTTTGTTCACAAATAAAATTTTTATTAAATCTGGCCCGCTATTTTTTGACGGGGGGGGGGACTAATCAAGATTTGCCCTGTGCGCGAGAAAGGACAACCGCCATTACAAGCCAGTAAAGGACAAATTATGCATTTTAGAAAAAATTAGAGCATCTAAATGTTTATAAGACCAGACTAAGGTACTGGAAAACTGATCCGACAAACTAGTCCAGACTGATCAGTTTCAAAGGATTTTGTATAGATCCGCACTAGATAATAATTGCAAGCATTTCTTTTGAATTACTGCAGCTGATTGGGTTCGCTGTGACTCAACTATCTAAAGAAGCTTGGGCGTATTGTGCCTTGTCTACCGGAATTGACCCTTTAATAAGAGTTGTAAAGATTGGCTTTAAAATTCAGTAGCAAATCGTTCAAATATTTAAACCAGAATCACTTTAATCTTGTAGAATGCATTTGACCAACGATACAGTAATCTGAACAAGATATCGACTTCGGGACTAGTTTTTAGTTCAAATAATGTTGCCAACCATGTTTTCACTTACCTAACCAGACGCTGGATTTCGGAGGCGATTAACTATTAGAGTTTTGGGAGTTTAATTACATTAAAATTACTGCAATACTGTTTTGAGTTTGTATGGTTACTAGAACTTCAAACAGAATATGAAGAATATTTCCAGTGTTTTCTGCATCATGTAAGTTCAAGTCCCTGAGCCCGCATGTCCTGACAGGTTTCGATGCCCAGACATAAGTCCAATAATCTGCTGTTCACATTTAAAACTTTGCTAATAGAAATTTTAGGCTGGAGTTTAGTTCTAGAGTTTTGAACTCAGCTTCCTGACAGCAAACCCTTCCAGTGATGAAGCTTCTTTTGTTGCCATATTTATCATTTCTGCTAAAAAGCAGGGTATGAATGTCTTGCTAGATCTCCATGCCTAAACAGGTGCCTGGCCGGTCAGACGTCCAAATTTAGACATGAAAGTCCACCTAGAGCTGCATGCCACCACTACATAAGAAATAGGCAGATGGAAGTACACATTTCAGTATAGCGTGCTTGCTACTATTTTTTAGAATTTCAGAATTTTTGCTGAGTTAAATTGAGGTTTTTGTTATTATTATTATTCTTTGTAGTATCGACGAATATTTTACTTTCACAAGGAATAGACCACAGTAAAAGGTACTAAAGGAAATTAAAGGTTAACATAAATTACAATAAAAGTTGTTTTTTTTTTTTTCCTTGAGAGGCATCTATCGTCCTTAGCCCTTCCTACAGCTACAACACTATTTGATATACTTTACCTTATGCCTTTGCAGTACATTTTCTCAGTTTGTATTGATAGTTTATTAGTCCACCGCCAAGCGAGGATGTACTCTGGAACTCCAATAAGAGATCCCGGATTTTCATAATTGTTTTTAGTTGACTTTTTCTGGCTATTTTTCTACCCCTCCCCCCCCCCCCCCCTCTTCAAACACGTTTCTGTCAATGTACTTATCAACCCACGATTATGTCTTGTTTTTGGTGTTTCCTTTTTTGTTATTTTATGATTTGTCAAGATAATTAATCTTTTAGATTTTCTTTGGTATCAGATCGACTTATTGAATTCAATCAGTTAGCAATGGCGAATGCTGAAGGTTCCGACGACATGTTAAATAGAGTCATGACCAAAGACAATATTGGACTTGCTGCCATTTTGGAAACGAACGAAGCCGCCTGGAGTAATGGTAACAATCTTTCATATCTAGAAATCAACATTTAGAACGAATCCAAGCCACAAGGTTGAAAACTTCATTGTTAGTATAATATTAGTACACTGGGACGTCACTTATAGAATGAGGGGGACCCCCCCTCAATTTTTTAGCCAGTAGGTAAAAACATTGTACTGGCTCATTATTTTTAATTTGGTAAATGTGCTGATGAAAAGATATGACGTAAAATCAATTAAAGAAGATCAGTGGCAGAAAAGGGTACAAAAGTATATATATATATATATATATATATATATATATATATATATATATATATATATATATATATATATATATATATATATATATATTTTATTTTCACAATCTTTGAGCCCGGCTGTTTCAGTTCAATATTTATGTGGGATCAATGTTTCCTCTGCAACACTGTCCCAAGTGTTTTTATGGAGGTTTCACATAGCTGATTTCAAGAGTGACAATGAGTGTATTTTAGAAATGTAAAGTCGTGGAAAATTCTACAGGGGCACTAATACATGCAAATGTAAGGAGGGGAGATTTCTTAACTTAAAAAATTAAGATACAAAAAACTGTATTCTTAAAATATATGGGGAGGCAAATTCGTTTTTTTTTTTTTTTTTTTTTTTTTTTTTTCAGTGAAAATACCAAAAGATTTACTTCTCAAATGTAGGGAGGGAAGGGGTAAAAAAAAACTGGGGAGCATTTGCCCCGCCTCCTGCCTCCCACAATTGGAGTCCCCGGTGCACTAAACGCTTCTACTTAGATGTTACTATCTTTCTTTACTTTAAGAATTAATGTTTTTATACAAAAAGAACGTTTTTTCTTATGAAGCTTTACAGATCTTCAAGGAGTTTGCTTTTAGATTCAACCCCTATGAAACTTTCTGCCGTAATCATTCTCCAAAACAAGTGCGGATCTGTAATAAGGGACAGTTATAATTCACATTAACTAAAGACACATAATTAATATGCCTACGCTCCTATTCCAACAAAATCGCTTACTAAAACAATGTTTTCATTTTTTAATCAAATTCAGCTATTTTGTTCTATGACAAAAAAGGTTTGGCGATGGAAATACCGTTATTTTTATTATAACTGATTGTAATAATTAATCATAATTTAGTTATAACTCCAGCTATATTTCAATCCATTTATTTCTAAATTCAGTTGCTTTATTCTAAGAAAAAAAGCTTTGGCGATGGAAGTTCATGACTCGCACATTTGGACTTTTTTTCAGTTTGTGTGCTGGTCTATATTGTCCGTTTCGGTTGGATATGAACCACTTTACTCCTGTAGTCGCTATATTTTTCTCTGCGGATTGGTTTCAAAAGGATTTTTTTCTTGAAACCTGCCAGTAGTTAAAAAAAATTTAATAGCCAAAGAAGAACGGCCCAAATATAAAGAACATTTTAGTAAGGAACATACTTATAAACTATTGTCAGTTGAAAATAGTCTAATTTTCTACATGATTTCATAAAAAAAAAGTTTGTTTCTTGTTGCATCGCTTAATATTTTATATTTCTTCGTTAGGCTATTATTAATAGGCTATTAGACTACTAGGTTATTATACTATTTTACTCAAGTTTTCATTCGTTCAGCAACACCTTTTTAAATCATACTTTTAGAGGGGTTAAGTTTAAAAGCTTTTCTAAACCTGTCCACATAATCGACAAACAGAATTGTCATTCTACCCCCCTGTCACTTTATTTGGTGAAACAAAAACTATTGAATAGTTCAAAAACTGTTTTGAAGAGCTAGTAGTCTGGAAAAATAAGTGTTAGATTTTGATTGGGGTAATGACGAAATCTAGGTATTTTGCATTGACTATCACAACTTTTAGTTATCTCATTTCATTCACTCCAAGTTTTATATACTAAAATGTTCACTGTCTTGTAGATAGAATTAAATGTTTGGTCAAAAATGTTTTGACTAGACAGCTCTTACCACTTTACCATTGACGTAAAAGTAATAAAAATAACTATTACTTCAGGTTTCCCAGCGGACTCAAAGCAGATTCATCAGCCTCTTGTTGTCTGCACAGCTCATATTCACTGGGATCCAGAATACTGTGATGTTAAATTGATTCAGACGATGATGCTTATGCATGAGCTGAAACAGTTTATGTTGGAAAGTGGCCGAAATCTCCGCAAAAGCCTTGACCCGTCCACCACTAGCTTCCTTCTCTGTGGTGATTTGAATTCACTGCCTGAATCAGGTGACATTCTTTGTGTATACTTAATCAAGGCTTTGATTGAAATCTTAGGGGGAATTTACTTAGTAAACGTGCGTGTGTGACTGTTGCATGTCTGTATAGAAAATGTGTGAGGTATAATTATTATGTATATTATGAAGTAATAATTGTTTTATAATTTCACACTGTCCAAATATTTTACCCCCCCCCCCCCCTCTAATGTGTAAATATATAGTCCAAATTATATATTTTGTGATATTTCATTTGGAATGAGCGTCAGAAAACAGGTATTATATTTTTATTATATAGATTGCATACTTAATGAAAACGGGTTCTACTTAGCTTCTATATACATTAAATACGTAATGGGAAATGCATATTTCCTTTCGGTTCTACTGAAACTCCAAGTAAACAGTGTCTATTAGAAAGTATACACTTAACAAACAAGTGTATCTGTTTGTAGTATTGACGTGGAGGCGGATTACCTTCTCAGAAAAGCTTTCTGTCCATTTTATAATCATTTTATAAACCAAATACATTTACATCGTTCTCTCTTTTATAATTTTATTCAATAAAATATTGCTGAGACTTTCAGGAATAGATATCAATGTATATAACTCTGTCAATCTGCATCTCGCTAAATCATTTCAGTAATGTTGGTTAATATGGTTATTATTTTTCTTTTTTTTGTTGATGCTATGACAATAAAAGTTCACATTTCAAAATAAGAATTGTTTTCACTAAAGCGCAAGTGACTTTCTGGTCTTTACACAGCATAAGGAGTGTTGGCCCTTCTACTGTTTATGGCAGTTTCTGTTCCTTTTAAGCTTTACTTATTATAATTTCTATTCATTTTGTGTTTCACTTATTATCAATAGTGATTTATGTTCGTTACATGCTTGAATTATTAATTGACTTTATTTCCGCTCGTCTTGGGTTTAATGCACTTCTTTACTTTTCTTTGAAAAATTTATTTTACTGAAAAAGTTTATTTTAGTTAATAATACCTAATAACAGACCAAACACATATTTATTAACAGCAGAATTGATAAAAGTTAACTCTGCAAGATGCCTTTGTGCGAAAAATGTGATCTAAAAAAGGTTCGAATACGATAAATTTTCTCGTAGTTCATGATTTCATTCTAAAGTCTCTAGATTTTGGCCATTTTTAATTCGTGAGTGTTTTTTTTTTTATAATATTATGCATAATCAAGCACTGCAAAGCATTTTCGAGCTAGGTGTGACTCCTTTCTCATACAAACAGGTATGTTCACATTGAAGGGACTTGTAACCTCCTCCAAAACTTGTAATAGACAATTTATTACATTTTCAACACAGTTCATACATCCCCCCCCCCCCCGATGTCTGGATAAGGTCCTATGTTATAGGTAAAGTTTGCTTATTTTGTTGGTTTGCATCCTTCTTCAGGCTTTTACCAATCAGCAGCTAGTTTAAGTAAAGAATAAACCCTAGACAATAGTAACGGAGAAATTTAAAGATACGTCTAAAGTAAATCTTTCAAGTGAAGGACAATCACCATTTATAGCTGATTTAGGAATGGAAACTCAATAGTTATCGGAGTAACGACTATTTGTTGCTCATTTCTGTTGTTTGTATCGGATGAATTTACTTACTAAAAATATCCTTTTTGCATTTGTCAAGTGTCTTTAGATTGATTAGGATTATCCTTCATCGTTTTAGTGCTTCTGATCTCTTTAAATTAACCTTAGTACTGAAAGTTTATTGTAATAATAAACCTATGGAAATTTCCAATAACAGCCTGAAATCACTAAAAGAAACATGGGTCGAATATAAATGAATGAATTGAATCGGATTGAAATGAAAACTGTATCAGCCAAATTGGCTAGGATTCTTTCTCTATTAGGTTGTCCTTAACAGGTAACCATAGAATTTAATGGACATTCAACAATCTTTAATCAGCGATAGGTCATATTTTGAATAGATGATGCTTTGACAATCCCATGTATCGCAATTTCTGAAGAATGAAAAAAGCTTCAAACCTTGTTTCTTACTAATCTCAGCGACGTCCCTAGTTGGAGTTACTGTAGCACAGTGGTGATGAGACTTTCCCTAGAAACAGAGGATTTGAGTTTAAAACGATCTGTGCTAGAAATCATTGCCCCATTGCAGGACCTCGGAACAAATTGAACCTATGCAAGTTTAAGATTTTTAGTTTATGATTTATTTTTATCAAAATAAAGATTGAGGTAATATGATGAAAATTTGTATGATGTTTATGTGATTGAACATTCATAATGTCTTGGGTCGATAAGTAAGTCATTCTGGATAACAATTGCTAAATTATTTCCTTCAAATTAAATAAGAATGTACGTCACCTGAAGCGATTGCATATTGCGAAGCGATGGTGCTGTGATAATCGCATATATCGGAATTTCTGAAGCCCGAAATGAGCAAAAAATTTATCACAACGGATCAAGTCCCGTTTTGATTTATTTCATTTGCTTCACTTTGAAATCTGTTGCCACATTGTGGGTTCGACTCCGTCCTTCCTCATAGCAAGAGATTATCTTAACCATTGCACTGTGATAATTCTGGGGTTATAAAATCATATTCCCAACAATTACGATGGTGAACTTTACAAGCAAATCTAACAGTTTGTGGTAGCAGACCCTAAATAAGGAGCGAGTCGGGCGCAATCATGGTGGCCGCACTTGCTAACACCTAGTATAATAGAACGAACTCTAGGTCATAGTAAGAGAAAATTTAAATATGTGTTTTGAATAAAGAAAAAAAGTGAGGAAGAATCGCCACTTGAAGTTTATACAGTTTATTCGGAATGGTAATATAATTGTTTTACAAGTTTATTGTGAAAACAAATTTATAGGAATTTCGGAAAATAGTCTGAAACTCCATGAAAATGGTTTTAGATCGAGATGAAAACTGCGCCACTAGAATGTCCATAGCCAAAAACTATCTTTAGAAGAATTACAGACCCCCAACTTGAATAATAAAGAAAACCATTGTTTTGCGTGGAAAGCAAAGATTTTTCTCCTTATTTTGTTCTCCTCACCCTTCTTTTATTTTTGGTCTTTAGTGTGTTGCTGAAACATCATTGAGAGATGTTTAAGAGCTCCTTTGAAAGGAAATCGCTACTTCTACTGTTAAGCAGCAAAAAGATTGTGTCACAGTAATGAGATTTTTTCTGCCATTTTATGCCACAAAACGACAATTTTCAATCAAATGGTACCAAAAAGCAATGAAGCGAAAGTTTTGAGATATTCAATAGAAAAGCCATATTTTGAGATTTCCAGTTTCAAAGGCAGTAATGCTGTGTTGTGGTGAATTCGTTCCTTAAGATGTATTCGGTCCATACTAAGTAAAGAGTTAATATAGACATTTATTTTAAACCTTCATAAAACTCAGTTTATCCATTTGAGGCTTGTTAAAATTATATACAGAGGTGTATAATTGTGCATTAGCTATTACGAAAAAGGGCTGGTCGATCTCTTTGCCCGTGGGGGGAGTTGGGTTAAAGCCTTAAAAGAGTGGTTCTATGCCCATATTTCCTAACTCTCAAAGAGCCTATTTTGGAATACCTTTGTAATATTGGTGCTGGAGGTAATAGCACCACTTTTATTGCAGAGAATCTTTCTCTGTCCAACAAGAAACATTATATTCACATGATTACCGACACAAATAGAGGGAAGGTCATCAGTGCCCCCAAGAAATTTCTCAAGGTGGGGGAGGGGGCAAGTGGTGCCAATAGGTTTCTTCATCGAGATTTGAATGGTAATATATCTCATGTTTCTATTTATATGCAATAGCCAATGGCTTCTTGTTCCTGGGGGCATTGTCTCTTTACTGCTGTTCATAAGAACATCCCTGTAAAAACATTTGTATAAAGAATTTGCCTTGAAACAAGTGGAAATAATGAAGCTGTAATTAATTTTTGATATTATATGTTAGCTAAGGCAACACGGTACCCCATAGAATAGAAATACATAGAATCTAATAGAATATCAAGAAAGGGAAAGAATCAAAAACAAAGACATAACAATTGAAGGAATAAAAAGAGCGAATGAGTAGGAAATTGTGGGTCAAAATCTTCTCGGTACATTAATTAAGCATTAAAGAATGCTTAATTTATGTATAATCAATACAGGCATTAGGCCTATATTGAAGAATGACCTATGGATGATGAGATTCTGTTGAATGTTCACCATCCTTCATGGTTGCCCCTTTGGGGGTAAAATAGAAAACTGTAGAAGAAAATAGTATAAAAATTTACATTTCCATCGCAGAGGGCCTAGAATGATGTCTTTTAACCGCTTGCAGTCCCATTGCCCAGTAGTAAACCGTTCGTCTCATCTGGAAACGCAGGCTCAAATTTTCTGGAGGCAACGGCAAGCTACATCGTTTCCGTGCCTACCCAAAAACGTCTATTTGTTTTTCTATAATGGTCTTAAGTTTTCAGATTTCCCTTTTGTTTTTGCCTGCCATAAATTTCAGCAAATCTGCGTCGTATATTCAACGATTTTGGTTTCTCAAATAAGGATTTAACCTCTAACTTAATAGTTTAAACAACTTCGTCTAAGTTTTCTTTGCGGTATGATTTCGAATTTGGCTTTTTTTAGATATTGTACCCCCACCACTAAAAATCCAGAGTTAACACATCGCTGTGGAAAGAGGAAGAAAAGATTAACACTATTGACGAATCACTTGATGTGGCAGCCTTGAACATGGTATGATGCAAAACTATTTGTAGTCCATGTGTGTACTTTTCAAATTGCTCAGGTATTAATATGATAATTGATTACTAAATCTGACTTGCTCCAATTACCCATCCAGTCAGATTTAGTATTATTCAAACCACCTCTTTTCTGTTTTTTTAAATCATGCAACTTTTGTTCTTTGTTGCAGGGGTTTACGACTTCCTAACAGAAAATCGGATATTAATGAACCATCCAGACTTCAAGGACTTTGGGTACAAATCTTGCCTGCAGAAAGTGTCACATTCTCATAAGAACTCTGAATACACGCATGCATTTAAGTTGGCGTCTGCCTATACAACTGACATCATGCCTTTTACGAATTACACGTAAGTTATATAGCGGAAATGGTGGACCTTCTAAATTATCTGGGCCACGTGATTTTGAATGGGAATTCACTTTAAGGCCCGCTGTCAAGTGGTTTCCCCTACCAGGTATATTAAATATAGAAACAAAATTAAAAGAAAGGCACCAGTTATTTTGTACAAGAGAATGTTAAAACTTGAGTGTTGTGGGAACCCTTTTTGAAGGAAAAGCAATATAATTTAAAGATACATAGACTAAGTAAGTCATGATAGGGTTTCAAATCGTATAAGTAGCCAACCTCGAACATATTCCTCAGTAAATCAAACGCGTTGGAAATAAATTTTGTTTTCACTGTCTAAATAAAATATTAGTTCTTTTTTTCAATTACTGCTTTCTATATTTAATATAGCCAGACGGTATAGTCTTAAAAGCTATTTATAGTTAACTTTCTCTAGTATAAAGACAGGTTTTTCTGAGTGGAAAGTTTTCTGTTGTTTGCCCATAATAACTCCTAGAGTGATTATGGAAGAGTCAACATTCAGAAAATTTGTATTCCAAACGATTCAGTACCATGTTTTTAATATCGGAGATTAAAAAGTATCTACTGGGTCTGAAAACGGAATATCGTATTTAGAACCCTGAACTATCGGAATTAACGGGAGGTAGTCATTGCGCTCTAGTATACCTAAGGACCCAAAGAGGAGGCCGAATTAAAGGAGACTTCTCGTAGAAATAATTATTCAGGTTTCGTATTTTAAAGTGTCTTAATGTAATATACGTTTCAAGTCTAAAATATCCCAAAAAAAATGTTTATATCTCTGCAGCATTTCTAAGTTTTAAGAAATATTGAAAAAGTTTTCCATGTTTTCTCACTGCTGTGTTTAAAGTGGTTTTATATGCGACCAAAATATGTAGATTTCTGTCCATGGATTATTATTTATGGTTGATTGTGTATGGCTATGCTGTTTGACCTATGTGATTGTATGGATGAGTAGGGTTAAGGCCTTAGTCAAGTACTTATCTACATTAATCACTAATGTAGGAAAACAGTCTTCCTTTTCTCCTTTTTTCTTCCTTTTTTTATGTTTGTTTGTGCTGTTGCATTGGTGATTTCTCTTTTCATTATATGATTGTCCAATATAAGTTTTGACTTCAAAATGGAGGCATCATTCGTATCAATTGCGAAAAATAGTGGAACTTTTTAGTCTTGTTAAGGTAGACTGCTTCGAAATGTATGTGCATAAATAGACTGTTTGTTAGGTGTTTTTCTGCTGTTATTGTTTTAACCGTCAATATTAAACATAGTGTGTGTAAACTTTTTAGAATTCCTCAACTACTTCGTCTGAAACTGTGATCCTGGCACATCGGTGGTGACTTGAATGCAAAAAGCCCCACTTACTTGAACTTGCAGTATGACTAAGCGTTTTCCGCCTTACCTGGCATCTGAAAATCAGATATTTCGTGCGAATTTGTTTTTGCTCTAAGCTCCCCATACTCACGGGGCAAGGACCAAAAAGCCCCATTTAACTATCCAATATTCCTACTGATGTAAAAGATAAGGAATTGGAAGACTTCATCTTGAGTAGTTCTTTAATAGTTTCAAATAGCTTAAACTTGTTCACTTGTGACAGAATTCACTCTCGTCCTGATTTAACCTACCAGTTATGCGGAAAATTGGCCTGCAGTTTCTTTTAATGACAAAAGATAAACAAGTCGTCTTTGAATGCTAGTGAACATGACCCAAACATCAGTTCTAAGTTGAATTACGACAAAACCTATTTGAGTTGCCTTTAGTGTTATTTTGTTGGATGTTATTGGCGATACTTGTTGTATGTTCTTGTCATCTCAGCTTGAAATGAACCAATCCACAAAGTCTCTCATAGCTTCAATACATAAAGTTACGTCCCAATGCTCCCCTCTATACACTGTCAATGTCAAGAGATATTTTCGGTTATGGACTGAAGAGCTAATTGTTCTGAGAAGAGAATGCCACCATCTACAGCGATTAAGAAGATGGACTCCGGTTAGTGATAGGTAATGTCAAACTATTCCAAAAATATCAAAAGCCAAATTGGGCGACTAGAAAAACTTTCTATAAACCTAACGTGGTTCTGATACCTGGCATACGATACGGAACATACAAGTCTAATATTGGGGTATCACAACCATCTCGCATAAAGAAAGGTAACGACCCATATACTAATTCAGTGCAAGAAGCAGGAGAAAAAGTATTCTCTTAGGTGGTTTATTGTGACTCTCATATTACTTATTAGAATGGGTTTGGCAAATCAATAATCTAGCCGCCTCCTTAGTGTTGCCAGATCGACTTGGGATCTCAAACTACTCTTTATAAAGCATTACTGAAACTACTATTTTGTATGCTGCAACTGCACTATAGATTACAGCAGTTAGAAAAATGTGTGTAAGGAAAGCTCTATTTGCAGCTCAAATGGCCTCCTCGATTTTAATTTCGAATCTTTAGAACAGCTCCAAATGAGGTTATACTTGCCATTGCTGGTGTACTCGCAACTGATTATAGAGTTATTGAAATAACCTTGTTGTGTTATATTACCAAACATCGTCCCATTGTCTAGGTTATCTTTTCACCCCTCGCATTTTTACTATTTCTTCTTTCTGCGTATCGTAAGCCAAATAATTAATACTGTTCTCTCTATTGTAGTTCTTCGTGCCGTTGTGATCAAATAAGTTTACCATAATTGGTATACTAGATTTTAAAATTCTGTCAGTGTCTGAATAAAAAAAAATCTTAATAAAGATGACTCTGCGTCTCTTAGAATATTAACCCCTCCCCTTACTTAGTACAGCGTATATTTGGTTCTAGCCCCCTAAATAATTTCTTACACTTAATCAGAGAAACTACGACTCCACTCCAAATCGTTGCCATCTCTTCCACTACGGCCTCGTAGACCGAAAACCATTCTGTATTCAAAAAAATTTGGTGCTAAACTAGTGGGAACAAACCATCTACAATCAAATTTTGAATCAGCGTAAATGAGTCCTTTGCTTTAACTGCCACATCAATATCATGTGCAAATAGAATCGGATGACTTGTTCTCCTGCAAGCATCATGGAACATCATCAATATACGTTAGGAATAAAAACGGACCTAACATAGAACCTTGTGGGACACCAATATCATCTAGGTTATATAAACCTTACAACTGACCACAAGATCCACACGATCTGACGACTACAAAGATATGATTTTATTATTCCTAGTCCCCATCCTCGTTTGGTGAAGAAATTTGATTTTATCTAAAAAGGTAGAAATTTTTACTTTAAGAATGGTTTCCAATTCTTTGGACAATGGAGATACAATCACAAATGGCCGATTCTTGTTTACATTAGGTTTATTTCTTCTTATTTTTATGTAATGGCACCACACTCATCCTTTTCATTCTATTAGGAAATGTACCTGAACAGGTACATGTATCAGTTAAATGAAGAAGTAGTTCAAGAATTACACTGGTATTATTTTTAACAAATTAGTGGAAAGTTCATCATTAGATTTTTTTATCCGCTTAGATTATCAATAATGCTTAGATCCAGTTGGAGCATCTGGAGAAGAAGCAGTCGATATGCGTCATTTAAAGTCTCAATCTACTGCATATGACGATGTTAGAACTTACGAAGATAGTTGTGATAACATTTGATTCTATTAAAAATTCAAGGATTTTTGGCTTCATTTTTTTATGTAATGAATTTGTCATTTGAGTCATTACACAGTTATGGCTTTGCTTTTAACGCTCAACATTTCACTGAAGGTCATGAAATGCCCGTGAATTGCACATTGAAGCTGTAGGCTAGTTCGTTATGTATAAAAATGTTCATTGCGCTTTTTTCGAGAAAATGAATCAAAAGTATCGTTTATATGAAAAACATGATTTTTGTGTCGAGTAGTCCATTATAAATTGATTTCAGCTTATTTATTTAAAAAGTGGAATTTTGCGTAGATGTGTTTCAGTATGAAAATTTCAATTGTAACTAATTATAGATGTGTTCAGTCCTCTTAGGCTATATCTCTTTTTGATTGAGCTCCTTGTGTAGCTTGTGATTTTTAGTTAACTACAAAAAATGTACATGAGAAATCAAAAAGAAAATCGACGATATTGCACTCAAAAATTATTGTGAAGGTTATATGCAAAGAAAGTAACCACAAACTGAATTAAAAACTTAACATTGGAAAGGGGAGAAATAAATACAACTGAAAATAATTCTAAAGACCCACAATTGTATATATTCTTGATTTTTGTTGGTTTGTTTTTTTCCTAAATAGACTTCTCTCCTCAAGTGGACTGAAAACCTTTGTGGATGATGGTAGGATAATTAAGAATAAGTTTCTTCGTTCTTTTTTTTCAAAATTATCATTTTCGTTTTTATTTTGAATTTACAGTTACGACTTCAAGGGAATGATTGACTACATTTTTTATTCGAGAGCCAGCATGCATCCACTTGGCTTACTTGGAGGAATCGACACGGAATGGTTTCGTGAAAATAAAATTCTTGGCTGTCCTCATCCTCATATACCCTCAGGTCTGTTCGTCTTTTATCTTTTTCTTCCCTTCCCATTTTTTTCCATTAAAACGTCATAATAAAAAAGTGTTGATCAGAAAAGAATAAATAAAACTGTGATTAAAAAGCACTTTAGTCGAAGCATAATGTTCGTACGAATTTCGTGAGTAGGAACGAGTTAACACATGTTAAGAAGAGCTAAAGCATTTTATATTCTTTTAGTGTTCTGTATGTAAAATATATATCATATATATATATATATATATATATATATATATATATATATATATATATATATATATATATATATATATATATATATATATATATATATATATATATATATATATATATATTGAGTTAAATTGTTGATTTTGATTTAAAATCAAGTATTTGTGGGCATTAAGCCATGGCTAATTGTAGAAATAGCAATGGATGATATATAATATATGTATGTTACCCTTAATGTCCAAAATCTGGTTAATGTCGATAATCACTAGAATGTCCATATATATATATATATATATATATATATATATATATATATATATATATATATATATATATATATATATATATATATATATATATATATATATATATATATATATATATATATATATATTGAGTTAAATTGTTGATTTTGATTTAAAATCAAGTATTTGTGGGCATTAAGCCATGGCTAATTGTAGAAATAGCAATGGATGATATATAATATATGTATGTTACCTTAATGTCCAAAATCTGGTTAATGTCGATAATCACTAGAATGTCCATATATATAAATATATATATATATATACATTTTATTTGATTTTGTTACCGTGAATGTCCAAAATCTGGTTAAGGTCGACATTCATCGGTGAAATGTCCGAAATTTCTTTTACTTTGCTTGGTTTGAATTAGATTTATGAGTCAGATTTTTCAGTCTTATGCAAGCTATGAAGGTAAAAGTTAAAGCTAGGTCAGATTAAATTAGTTTAGGTAAGTTAAATTTGGTTATAAATATAAAAAATGGGTTAAAAACATAACCTAAGCTAACCCATCCTAACCGAACCTAATCAAAACCTAACCTGTCATGAGCAAACCTTGCATTAAACGGAAAAAATTGACTGGCAACGCTGACTAAATCCAAGGAGAAAATGTGTTTCGGACATTCACGGTATATATATATATATATATATATATATATATATATATATATATATATATATATATATATATATATATATATATATATATATATATATATATATATATTTTTTTTTTCTTCAGATCCCGTATCTATAATTTTTTTAGCCATTTTGAAGTTATCTTTATGTTGAATGTAATTCGTGATTTTAATGCGACAAGACTGGTCAGCATGAAGCTGTTTTCTTCATTCTTGATAAGCAATTTTTTTAATTCGTTTGGCCAAGCGCTAAGGTTATACCACCTATTTTCCTGTAGTGTCTCCATTCTGAATCGAGGGTTTTAGCTTTATTTTATGATTTATTTCATGAAAACTATTACAAATCAATCTTGCGCAAGACATGAATTGAACATGTATAAATAGAACCAGCTATATATAAGTTTTTTCAGGGTGTTTTTGAAATTATCACTAACAATTTGTTGAAAATAAATGGATTTTTGATTATATTTCTTGGTAGCTACAGGAATATGTAAAATTTATATTTTGCGCAATATAAAGATTCCAAAGCTCAGAACTGAAGTACCAACATCTTGAAAAATTTCCAAGGAGTAGCAGCCTGTTACACTGAATGCAAATACGAATATTTGCAGCTCTTTCAACTTTACAAAAATTCCATCAGCAAGAACCTCTGAAAAAATATATGTAGCTCTTAGTACAAACTAGTCACTAATTATAATTCCAACAACAACAGTGCTTCATCTGATTCAACACTACCTATAAAGTAAAATCGAGCTTTTAGGTTATTTGCCCAAAGAGAAGGTGGCGTGAAAGTTAGTTTAGTCTTTGTGGCTGCTTAGAAAGGTCATTAGATTGCTGAGGATTCAGTACCCCTTCCAAATCTTTGCCTTGGCTATTTTTATGTTGAGTCATATTCTGTGAAATCAAGGAGCTAGAATCACCCCTAAAAAAAAAAAAAAAAAAAATCAAATTGTGATTCATAGGCAATTACTCGGGTTGGAGCCTTCAGAACCGAGCTTTCCATAATTTCCAAACTTCCCCACAAAAATATTGCCTCACCCACATCAAAATATTGCCTTTTTGAAACTAGGAGTGACTCTTCTCATGCTTACAGGTGGTACCGCATCCAGGAGGCCCGGCCTCATCCCAAAACTTTGAGTAGACAATTTCTGATACTTTCAATATAATTCACACATTTCTTACCTCCCGCCTCCATCCCCCCAAATCAATCCTTATATACGCACTTAGAATAGAGGTAACTGTGCGCAGTAGTTGTGGCGCATGTGGTTCACTAAAATTCAATTTTTAACTGTGTGTCCTTGCATAACCTAGTGATTACTAATTGAGCCATTCCTGGGACAGGATGAAGTATTGCCACTTTTCAACTTGCTGATGTATTTTTTCGTACTTGCTGTAAATTCGTTGAAAGCTGAACTAGTTCAGCTTGATAATTTACAATAATTGGCGCAGTAGTTGTGCGTAATTTTGATTTTATCCACAAGAGAGTGGTTACCATGTGACGCATCATAGCTATCTATTTATGACGAGGGAATGATCAATCTTATCTGTTTTTGACATCTAAGTCTTCTTTCAGTCTAGCCCCCCCCCCCCCCACATCCAAAGGCCAATATGCCAATGAGTATGCCCTTATATCACTTTTTTGGGGGGTCTAGCCCCCCCCTTACCAAGAATAATTCCTGAGTATGCCCCTCCCTTGTATATATGTTATGGACGTATATAATCATTATCTCAAGATAAATTTTCAGATATAAATTTTACGATTTATTTTAGATCACTTTCCATTGCTCGTCGAATTTGAGATGGATTCGTCAAATCAGTCAGGAATCAACAACAGTCTGATCATACCCAGACGGTAGTCTCTGCTCAAACCCACAAACTTTCATAAGAAAAGAAACAAAAAAAAACGAATTCCGACGTCCATTTTTTGTACGATAGGGAGATGAAATTGGTCCTCTTTTATAACTGAGTGTTAACATCTTAAGTGCAACTGTGTATACTAAACCCAACCTGACATCAGAAGGCGAGCGAATCTCGACAAGTCTCCTCTCTCCTTTTTTCAATAATTGTGATATTCTGTATGTGTTGCAACTTGTAGTGTGTTTTGATAAGTCAATTTAATTAGGTTTTTAATTTTAGATTTATTTTTTAATTGTGTCACCTTAAAATGAAAGAAACACTCACGAGCTGTATATTCCCTCCTTTGTACTATATAATTCTTGTCTCTCCCTCTTCATTTGATGAAAAACGATAGTTACTGTTATCATCATGAAATTTCTACTGCTTCTGCCATTCTTTGAATTTGTACCATTTAAATTGTAAAAAATTTTGGTTTAGAAGCAAAATGCTTGGAATGTAAAAAGGTATTAGTTTTCAGTACAAACCGCAGAATTATCAGTTTTATAAATAACCGTAAAAATCATTTTATCTAATAAGACATCTAAAAGTTTAAAACTATTCTTTTTAGATTCCCCCCGCTCTTTAAATATAATAAATTTCTATAATTATTATGACGGAAATACCAACTTGTTTATTAATAATATTATTTCTGTCTTTTTCATGTAAGCATGGAACCATGACGTAATTGTTTTGTCCTTTTCAGTTTCTATTTTCCCTTGGAAACTTAAACTGAAGGAATTAGAAAGGAAAAGGAAGTCTTTTTCCTTAGTTTTTGCTCTTGGTCTGAAGAAAACCTATTGATTTATAAGTCAGAATCAACTGAAAATGATATATATATATATATATATATATATATATATATATATATATATATATATATATATATATATATAATTTGTTTTGCTTAAATAACTGGTAAGATTTATGTTACCTAAATCAAAATATCATTTAAGTCAGTATCAAGGATGATGGGTCATGCAAATACGGGAGAGACAGCTTTGGGAATAGCAAAAGTGATCCAAAAGGGTTCGTTCCTCCTCTGGGAATGCAAGTTTGTATTACATCTGTCAAACGAAGAATCTATGCCCCCCCCCCCAGTCTCCATTACAAAATTCTGGTTCTCTCCCCTCTTCCAAAATAAGATATTGTCCACGCCCATTGCTGCTATATCCCTTGGAGCTGAAAACTAATACCTCTGTCGGAGGTAATGAAGCTAACATGCTCAGTATAATGTCATTACTTGCTAAAATAGAAAAAGAAAATTAGTCTGGCTCTTTTGTATTTTTTATTAGATTATTATTTTTTAGAGATTAAGAACTGTGAACCAGTATCCCCGACAAGGCAATCCCTAGCCTTCACTAGCGTTTCTGCGATTCGAATTTGTAAAAATAATCTTATTCAAACAAAATTACGTAGTATTGTATTCGTACTCATGCTATAACCAACATTATTATTGTTACTTTTTTGTGGCGAATAATGCGTTGTTGTTTTCTTTTTTTGAATCAGTCATCTTGGTATAGTTTTGCAATTTACTTCGTTGTTAATGCTGAAAGTCTACGAGTGTTGTTGAACAAAAAATATCCTGGCTTGTTCTCTTAAACTTTTTATAGGGCTCGTCTTCATTTTTATAATTTTCTAAACTGTGACAGGAATTTTTCGTTTGAAATCTGTTTATAATTGTGCATAAACGAAATTATTGGGTTGTTAACACTGCAACTTCCAAAAATTGTATCTTATTGTGTATACCGTAAAAATTTAGTGCAATTTTTTGTGTTGTATTGAGTCTGAGCTTCGAAGACCTCGATATTTCAAGGTCACTTGTATCTAACCGTAACTGGGTTACCCATGCTTTCTCCTTAGAGAGTAACCACCAAGGAGTTTTATGGTAATAGACTTCCTAGAAAGCATAATGTGAAATGTTTCAAATTTATGAAGTTAAGAGGATTCCCAGTGCTATTAAAGAAAAAAAATTCAATGATAAAAAAAAACTGCTCCTTTCCGCGAAAAATGTTTATGTTTGTTTTGCAGTATCTCATCTAAAATCAATGGTCGATTACTTAATTTATTAATTTAACTTTTTCATTTTTTTTTCAGTCTAACAAAAAATATTTCTACAGATCTTTAGCTAGTTGTGGATCCATCGTCAGAGATTCAAGTAAATGTGGGTACCAACTCTCTCATTGCGTTTTTAACTGTCGTCAGTCGTCACTATCAATCGTAGTCACATTATTGGATGGAAAAATACTAAAATCTTTTGGTGGTTCCTATCCTTCTCCTTCAGTGAAATATCTTGTGTAGTGTATTTAGTTACTTATAGATTTAGCTCAAACTAAATGAGGGGTGGTTCGGGATTTATTATTAAGACACAAAATAATAACTAAATAACTTTCTTTGTATGATTTTGCGAGGGAGAAATTTGGACAATGAAGATGATATAATTTATTAGTATTGTTTCTATAAAATCCAGGTTCTGGTTTGACGTTGACTATGAATAAAATTGTAGACTAGAGCTCAATCGGGGGTGGCAGAATGCGAAATTAAAAATGATTGTCTGCTGCAAATATTCAAAAAAAAATTTAACGGGGACTTAATTAGCTTAATTAATCTTACTCAATATCGTTTCAATTCTGACTGATTATTTTCATGATATTCTCACCAAATTTTTAAGTTATGTTGCTCCTTCTAATCAGTCTCTAAGCTTATACAAGAATACATCTGTTATATGTTATTGTTGTCGTTTTTTCTAGCAATATGGCAACCTATGCTAGGTAAGGGCCTAAACTCAATCTAATTCTTGCTGATCTTTAGTTGACCCTGGAAGTAACTGAGTCAAGAACTCATTTACAGAGGTGTAATTTTCTATTCTAAGCTGAGTAAAATCCTGTCAAAATTACCCGGAGAGTTGTTACCAGCATGGTTATTCCAAACTTGTTTTTTTACGAATAATGTGCTGGGAATGGCTTCAGTTTTGAGTCGCACCCTATACATAAGTAAGGTCATGTTATGATAATGGGGTGAATAAATCTCAAGAAGAGAGCCTAGTAGAAGGACCACTTTGTAAACCACAGTCAAGGGTGGATTTAGAGCAAAATCTTGGGGGAGACCCAATGTGACAAGGGCGCCAATGAGCAAAATTTCGGGGGGGGGGGGGGGTTCGATGCGACAAAGGTGCCAATAATTGACCAAATTGACAAATTTATTCTAAAAAAGAGTAAAAAAGAAGAAAAACCATAATAAGAGGGCGCCAGAAAAATCTTGGGGGAGGGGGTCAGGGAACCTCCTTGGATCTGCCAGTGACCACAGTTACACTTAATTCAGTTATTCTTATTAAATTTAATTTACTCCGTTTGCTTAGTTGGCGATAGTTACCTAATATAAAATATACTAAGCAGTTCTATTTTAACATATTTTCTCAAAAATTAAATCGAATCCAATCAATATACACTCATAAGAAGAAGTAATGAAAATTCTGCGAGAATAAGAAAATTATTCTTCAGATTGTCATCAAAATAGAATTATTTTCATTAATTACATACGCCTCACTGCGTAAATGTAAATGTTTTTGCAAGATTTATGCACTGATGTTACCATCTTGTTTCATGCTCTGTCGTATTTATTCTTTATCTTCAGTATACATATGTGATGTTTTATGAAGGGTAGCAAGGTACCTTAGTTTTGAAGCCAAAACTGCCAACAGTTAATTTTTTTTTCTTTTTTTTGGTATAAAATGTTGGACTTGTAATTAGGTCTAGGAGGGGACTTGGCATATCACAATTAATAATTGTAAAACGTCTTATTAAGCTTTAAGTTGCTGTTTTTTGTAATGTTCAAATTTTCTGATCCAGCAATGATAGCAGTATTATCGAAAATATGTCCCCGTGTTTTCTTTTTATAAACTTCTTTCTTATATTAAGTACGTTTTTAATAAGAATGGCCAAAACGGAACCCCAGAAATTATGTTAATAGTTTCCAAAAACCGAATTTTGACTGTAAATATTAAAAGTCACTGTTTATGGGAAGTAGCTTAAAGCGATAAGAATTGATTGAAAAGTTAGTACTTATTGAAAACTTCAAATAGATGTTGTCGGATCATTAGGGTGGTTCGTCTGGCCAACCGTGTGACAGCAAAAATTCTTACTTAAAAAAAAATTAGAAGGAGGGGACTGGTTGGAGAATATTCCCAAATGCACCAAAGACCGAGATTTTTAACAGTTTTTGTGGGGTTTAAATCCCCCCTCTACATATATCACTTTATAAACAACTAATATTGGAGTAGTTTGGTTCGGTTTTGTATTCCCTGTTGCATTTTAAACTTCAGGAAAATAGAGGTCACAGAATAAAATACGTAATTTTCTCTCTGGGCAGGTCTTCTAATAGAAATTTTACTTCGTTTTTTTTTTTTTTTTTTTTTTTTTTTTGTCTGGGTGCTGGATAAGAAATTGTATTTAGTGCTGTTTGTATGCTCATATTAACTTTTAAATTTTGGGTTTTTAATCCTAGTTGTATTTTAAAATACTTTTGAACTTGTAATGATCACCTTTATCAGGCAATATCGTGCATCCCACATCAGAAATGTTGTAGTTGACTTTTTACCTGTCATTCTTTTCTCCTATTGATTAATCCTTTATTTCAAAATGTATGATACTCAAGAAGAGCTCTTAATTAAGCTAATTTTACTACCTGAAGGCACGTAAATAAGCAAAAAAGTATTTAATGGAAGTAAAATAATCATAACTACGAGAGCGTCACGAATATTACAAGAAATCATGGGAGGATATCTAAAAATCATTTCCAATTTTAGCTGGCCTGTATCACAAGTTACTCCTCTTCCTCCTCCCTCTGTGTGTACGTGTCTCCCCGGAGTAATGCTTCTTGTTTAAATAATTTTTTTTCTATCTCTTCGCTATAGCTTGACTTAAGACCACTAGTTTTTTTATCGCCTTGCGCCGTTTGGTACGGTCGGTAGATTGGAACTTCGGCGCTCGCATGACGTCATTCCAATTTATCTTTTCTGGCCTTTTTTTTACAGTCAATAAACATTCTTATGGCTCCTATATTATTCTGAAAATGAATGCTTTCTCCGTTCTTTGCTTTTTTTTTTTTTTTGTGTTAGTTTGTCTTTTTTTGAAATTCACATTAAAATAAAGTCTGAGAATCGAGGCAGAAGCCTGGATTTAATACCAAAGAATTGTTTACTGTATTCTAACGCATATAAAAAGTAATTACTCATTTCTGAATCCTCTGGTTTGATAAATTGCCGGGTAAGGTTTTCCTTTCTTTTGTCTTTTTTTTTCTTGAATGATCAAATTCATAGGTGTCGTAAAAGGAATTGTTGTTTGTGACTATCTTGTTTCGATGGTTTTAATATCCCTAACGCAAGAGCTGGTTTATTTCAGCTTAAGCTTCATTTGGAATAGTCGCAACTCTTTGTATTAACAATTATTATAACTGGTATTGTATTATTACTAATTTTATAATAACTTTTAATTATATGTCTGTTTGAGACTTTAAATGCATGTTTTAACTTGCCTTTATTGTTTTCTTGGTTTCCTATCCTTGATACTCAAATTTCCGATATTTTAAATGAATTAAAAGAATTTTTCTTAGCAGGGGGAAGGACTTCTGATACATCAAGATGTCCGCTATTATTCTGAAATATGTACCCTGTAGAAAGGGTTATTAAATGATAAGATAGAAACCAAGTAATATTACTAGTTATACTCCCCACCCCTGTTGAAACAGTGCTTGGGAGTGAATATGGAGGGATTGCTCCATCGAAACAGGACTAAGTCATAGAGCCAAGTGTGTGTTTTAGTTATTTCGTTGTTTGAAATTTCTTGTGCCCTGTTCTGCAGCACATTGGAAGAGATAAACGGGTTCTTTTGTGTCCTTGCTTCCCTTGCTGTACCAATATCACAGTACAAATTGTGTCTGTCTCCAAATTTGAATGGAAAGACGGTGACATTTGACAAAAACGTCATCTGTCATACCAATTCATCTACGTTTATGTGCGGGTCATTGTAATTTATATCAATGGCTAATAAATTACTCGCGTTTAATATCATTTGTCTTTTTGTATTTTCATCACAACAGGAGTTCGCCCAGAATCCCAGATTTTGGAAGGCAGTATTGGAAGCAATGCCTCCAAGGTATTTATTTGAAATACGTTAGCTATGTGATTAAAATTTCAGGAATGGACGTACATCCTCAATTATGATTAGGAATAGTGTGTCTTCCAACCTGTCTTCACAATTTTGGATTTTATAAGTAAAGAAAGATGGACAGATCTTTCCAGAAAGTAGGTTGGTGCATGGTGACATACAGATGTTCTCAAAAGCAACAATCTCCCTTGATCTGATTAGAAAACTACTCGGAGTGAGAAAGCACCATTCTTACGTTGTCGTATACATAGCAAACGAAAAGTTTTTCAACTATGAACTAACCGCAAGGGGGTCAAAATGCTCAAGTTGTACCATTGATATTTCAAGCGGGTTTGGTTCTGACGTTTTTTGCAAAAAAAAAATGAAATTTGGGCGCCGTTTTGTCTTAACTATCTTTTTTTCGAAAAGTTAGTGCGGAAATGTAGTACCTTTAATTTTGCTCATGGAATGCGGCCATGATCTCTTTCATTTTTTCAAGAACGGAGAGTTTCTTCTTAAACAGTTGTGACGATTTCACGAAAATATAGGGGGTGTGGAAGGGTTTCTTTTCCTCTTTGTAAAACGAAAACACCAAAAGTGGGTATGTTTCAAAATCTATGCGGGCAATTGGCTCTTCACACCCCAAAACGTTATCGCCTCTATATCTCGTTTTTTTTTCAATTTTCTTATCTATAAGAACAAAGTCGAACAATATATCTGGAAGACTATGGAAAGACCAAGATTTTCAAACTCATTTTTCTCTAAATCATATCGAGTGCAGACATAGTAAACCAGCTCTCACAAGAGAAAGTGTAGAAGTAGATTTTGACTTTTAAACTCGATCTTCAAATTGAAAAGCTTTTTTCAGGACAAAAAAATAGGAATAGGAGACTTGTTAAATTTTCGTTTTTTTTTCTACTATTTTTATGGCACTTGGTATTAACCAAGTGACATATAGCAATCGCAAGTTCCGTCGGTCGGTCCCGGTTTTGGTACTTTAGGCACTTCCAGGTAAGCTAGGACGATGAAATTTGGCAGGCGTATCAGGGACCGGACCAGATTAAATTATAAATAGTTGTTTTCCCGATTTGACCATCTGGGGCGGGGGCCGGTTAATTCGAAAAAAATGAAGTATTTTTAACTTATGAAGGGTTGATCAGATCTTAATGAAATTTGATGTTTGGAAGGATATCGTATCTCAGAGCTCTTATTTTAAATCCCGACCGGATCTGGTGACATTGAGGGGGAGTTGGGAGGGGGAAACCTAAAATCTTGGAAAACACTTAGAGTGGAGGGATCGGGATGAAACTTGGTGGGAAAAATAAGCACAAGTCCTAGATACATGATTGACATAACCGGAACGGATCCACTCTCTTTAGGGTAGTTGGGGGGGGGAGGGTTAACTCTGAAAAATTAGAAAAAATGAGGTATTTTCAACTTACGAACGGGTAATCGGATCTCAATGAAATTTGATATTTAGAAGGATCTTGTGCTTTAAAGCTCTTATTTTAAATTCGGACCAGATCCTGTGACATTGGGGTGAGTTGTAGGGGGAAGCCGGAATTCTTGGAAAACGTGAAAAATTGGGTATTTTTATCTTACAAATAGGTTATCGGACCTTCATGAAACTTGATATATAGAAGGATCTTATGTCTCAGATGCTCCATTTTCGACTCAAATTGGATCTGGGGACATAGGGGGTTCGAGGAGGGAAACAGAAATCTTGGAAAACGCTTAGAGTGAAGAATGGATGAAACTTGATGGGAAGAATAAGCACAAGTTCTAGATATGTGATTGACACAATTGGAACGGATCCGTTCTCTTTGGAGGAGCTGGGGGGGGGGGGTGTTAATTTGGAAAATTAGCAAAATTGAGGTATTTTTAACTTAAGAACGGGTGACCGGATCTTAATGAAATTTGATATTTAGAAGGAGTTCATGTCTCAGAGCTCTTATTTCAAATCCCGGCCAGATTTGTTGACATTGGGGGGAGTTGGAGGAGGAAATCGGAAATCTTGGAAAACACTTAGAGTGGAGGAATCGGGATGAGGCTTGGTGGATAGAATAAGCAAATGTCGTAGATAGGTGGTTGACCTAACCGTATTGGATTCGCTCTCTTTGAGGGAGCTGGGGGGGGGGGGTTCAGATCTTTGCCAAGTTTGGTGCTTCTGGACGTGCTAGGACGATGAAAATTGGTAGGCGTGTCAGGGAGCTGCACAAATTGACTTGTGCAGAATAAAAAAAGGAAAAATAAAGGAGAAAAACAAAACTAAAAAAAAATAGAAATAAAAAAACTAAAAAAAAAAGGGGAAAAATACAAAAATTTATTTCATCATATACCATTTCAAAAACGAATGTATATACAGACCGGGAAACCGGGATACAAATGACGACCGGGACACAGGGAATATAGATGATGACCGGGACACAGGGACACAACTACAACGGGGACGCCGGGGGGCACAGGGGGATATATAAATGACGACGGGGACACAGGGAATGTCCGATTAGCAATCACCATCAACAAAGCTCAAGGGCAATCATTAGAATCATGAGGTATAACTAAAAAAACTAAAAAAAAGGTAAAAAACTAAAAAAAAGACCAATTCAAAAACGAATGTATATACAGACCGGGACACAAATGACGACCGGGACACCGGGACACAAGGAATATAAATGACGCCCGGGACACTCAAAGAGAAATCACAGACTGGGACACCGGGACACAAATGACGACCGGGACACAGGGAATATAAATGACGACAGGGACACAACTACAACGGGGACGCCGGGGGGCACAGGGGGATATATAAATGACGACGGCGACACAGGGAATGGTCGATTAGCAATCACCATCAACAAAGCTCAAGGGCAATCATTAGAATCATGAGGTATAGATCTGAATACGGATTGTTTTCCCATGGACCATTATATGTTGCATGTTCAAGAGTCGGTAAACCTGACAATCTAGTTATATGTACAGACAATGGGACAGCAAAGAATGTTGTATATTCGCAAGTTTTACGTAGTTAAAAACATATATATATATATATATATATATATATATATATATATATATATATATCTACATTCACAGGTGGGACATAGGGACACAAGTACAATGGCGCGTAACGACTTACGCGCGCGGGGGGGGTTGGGGGGGCGCGAAGCGCACCCACCAACTAGGTGTTGGGGTGGCGCGAAGCACCACCCCAACAGCTAATATATATATATATATATATATATATATATATATATATATATATATATATATATATATATATATATATATATATCCATATATATATATATATCCATATATATATATATATATATATATATATATATATATATATATATATATATATATATATATATATATGTATATATATATATATATATATATATATATATATATATATGTGTGTGTGTGTGTGTGTGTATGTAAATTATATTAGACAGAAGCCATAGATAAACCATAATTGCTATTTTAAATAGTCTTTGAGCTAGAATTGTTACACACCTAGCATTTGGCAATGCTCACAGATGTCACTTACCTTCTCCTGAAGTCGTTAAAAGCTCACTAAATAGGAGCCATGGGAGGATTATAACCGATTTTCTCAAGAAAATAGACTGAGCACCATCACGTGTCACAATACAAACTTATAACAGCTAGCATTTAGACTTCTTTACTCCAAATCTAAAAGCAAAACATGTTGGAACAAGTACACTTATTGATTCAATGCAGGAGGCCAATCAATTTCTATATTCAGTACATCTAAGGCAACTATATCCATTTCTATCCCTAGTAGGTCTGATAGATTAGGATTAGTCCTTCCAAAATCACCATGAACAAACTCCTTAACATATGTTCCGGCTTGAGTAGTAACTTCTAGTTCATACATCAAAAAATCCTGAGTCTCCTTAGGGACTTTGGTCAGTTTTATATTTTCTACTGCTCGTTTCCTGATGGCTAAAGGCCTTCTATGAAGGACACGTATGGGGGTTTTTTGCTCTAACACTAATCTCTCAGAATTTTGAATTTTCATGATTGCTTCAGGTGCAGGAACTTGTTTTGTTATGCACAAGGCTTTATAAGTTTTCTTTTTTTCTTCTTCTCCTTCTTTTAGATTCTTAATTTCATTTTTCGAAATAATCTGCAAATCTCTTACCTTAACTAAACTACTATTATTGATGTCACATTCTATGCTTCTCATCTTTTCAAATAATATGTCAGATAAACCAGGATCAATCAACTCCACAATAAACGGCCTTCCAGATCCTAACATACGAACATCTACGTCTTCCCTTCCCGACGATGAGAAATTGTGGTGTTCTGCTCTAAATACTGATTTTATCGGACCTGATAATAATTCATCAACAGAGAGGTCACTTTTTCTGACGCCATCAATAGTCCATGGGGTCTGACTCAAATTTCTTGAATATTTGTTATATCTTCCTGCAATAAAAACAGAGTCATGCTTTCCAGAAGCAGTTAATGTAGCAAAATGCTGTGGAATTGAAGGCGGAAATGGAAGATTTTTCTTCAAATCTTCTTCTGAAATACTCCCGATAGCATTCAAAACACTTGCTCTGGAATAAATATATTCTGGTCCTGCGCTTTTCTTATTAGCATTTGGAAAGTAAGTTCCCGGTATGTGAGAGAGTTGTTTGCATTCTTCATTATTATCAATATATAAAGCCGTGACAGTAATCCGTAGAGGATTATTGTCGTCAAACTTCAAATCATTTGCTAGTTGTTCTAGACATGTTCTCCAGGATTCTTTTATTGTAATGAAAGCTGACTTTCTTTCAAAATCCAAAAGTCCTTCATATTTATCTTTTATAAAAACTTTCAAAACAGCTTCTCTGATAAAAATAGCTGGAGGGATAGAAAAACTCAAACAACACTGCTTTCTTTCTAAATCCTGTTTATATTTGTCATTATTCAGTATCTGCTTTATAAGCAAAATAGATTGTTCTAGAAGAGGCAGAGTAAGTAATCCAAAACATAAACAGCAAGGATTGGTTTTTATGTGTTTTCCAGGTTTTTCATCTCCTACTTCCGTCTTTTTAGACAGGAAATAATCTTCAACTTTGGATGTAAAATTGTTCCTTTCCCAAATTCTGAAATAGCAAATCTCACAGAGACGAGACTGAATTGATTCAGGCAAATCGTCCTCGTTATTAATCGTGTCTGAATTCGAAACCATTTCTTAAATAGTCCACAAAGAACCTGAAAAAAAAAGTATACTTAATTTGTGCAAGGGTGCGCACCTACCAAGAGGGACTGGGATTCTTCAGATTGGTCTGGAACAGTGTTGAAATACGTCCCTGCGTGTAGTTATGTAAAAATAATTATAAAAAAATAATAAAATATACAGAGGTATCACCAAGGATTTGGTCAGGGGATGGGGAGGGAAGAACTGACAGTTTTCACAGAATTTATCTTGACGGAGTAGATCTTTTATTCATCACCTTTGCACCAATTCCCATTCTAAAAATTCAATTTTCTATTTTGAATGCATTGCATCTACAAAAAACATGTATACATAGAAATACTGAAAACGACCCAAGCCCCATCACTCTACTATTTGTCATATAGCTGAACCAACGCAACTCTATATTTGAATAGGGCTCGTGCAACTCCCTAGTCATATATATCCCTACCACCCAACTTCCCACCTTATGACTCCCCATCACATTTTTACAGTATGTACTTTGCAATTTTATTCAACATCAAAGTAACAAATTAACCTTGATTTTTTGCAAAGTTCAGAGCAAATCTCACCGGTTTCCCACGGCCAAAACCTAGTGCTGACAAACTGGAATTACAGAATTTAGTGGTTCCACCAAGCAGAAAATGGAGTGGCCAAGGCGGGAAGAAAACGGACTTTAAAAACTTTATCAACTAAAATCAATACCTTCATCTATTCCCAAAATGAAAAAAAAAAATGTTAGATCTCTAAATCAAAAAACCTAGCGGGTACGATTTGGCAGAGGACAGTCGCATCTATGTCAGACATTCAAATAATACATATTCTACTGTTTCTTGGAGACTACATCTATAATTTGAACAAAAATAGCGACGAAGACCACACTGCCTTTCCATAACAAACAAATACAACGTAGAGACAATAGCGAAAATTTCAAGACAGTGGAAATTATTTCTGTAGATATTTCGGCCCTATGTCCAAGGGCCGTCTTCAGCACAATACAAGAATAAGAGAGAAACTATATATATGTATATAAAAGAACTTACATCAAATTGTGAGGATAAAAACTGAATAATTAAAAACACTTTTTAAAACTTTTTTTTATTTTTTTTAAAAATAGCCCTAGCATCCTTACTTCAACGAAGTTCAACCAGGACTGGCGAAAAGAATGAAATGAGAATATAAGCTCATTCAAACTGAAGAGCTAATCTTGCTTGTTTAGCAGCCTGTCTCAAAGGCCTTTTCGTAGTTGGTTCAGTACTATTATTAAATAAAAAAAAACTAATTTTTTTAGCTGAAAGTAAGGAGCGACATTAAAACTTAAAACGAACAGAAATTACTCCGTATATGAAATGGGTTGTCCCCTCCGCAATCCCTCGCTCTTTACGCTAAAGCTTTTAATTGTTTTAAAAAGTAGAATTGTGGCAAAGAGTCAAACTTCAGCGTAAAGAGCGAGGGATTGCGGAGGGGACAACCCATTTCATATACGGAGTAATTTCTGTTCGTTTTAAGTTTTAATGTCGCTCCTTACTTTCAGCTAAAAAAATTAGTTTTTTTTATTTAATTTCTGAACGTTTTTGAATTAATGCATGTTTGGTTTTGGCTCTCCGCACATAAATTATTAAAATGAAACTTGTATATTAATTCTTTTTTTGGCTAAATGGCTTTCTCTTAGTTTTGATCAGACGATTTTGAGAAACAAGGGGTGGAGAAGGAGGCCTAGTTGCCCTCCAATTTTTCGGTCACTTAAAATGGCAACTAGAACTTTTAATTTTTAATGAACGTTTTTATTAGTAAGAAATACACGTAGCTTAAGAATTAACTTACATAACAAACTTTCATAACCTTATATTTTTATTATGTATACGAGGGGGTTTTTACCCTCGTTAATACCTCGCTCTTTACACTAAATCGTAAGTTTTGTCCCAATTCTTTAAGAATGACCCCTGAATCAGAAAGGCCGTAGAATAAATAGTTGAAATTACTAAAAATACTTTAGCATAAAGAGCAAGGTATTTATCTCCTCCTAAATACCTCGCTCTTTATACTAAAGTATTTTTAGAACCCCTCATATGCGTAATTATCTCTGTTCGTTTTAGGTTTCAATGCTACTTCTTCCTTTCATTTGAAAAAACGTTTTCATGTTTATTTTTCATTGTTTTCTTATAGTAGTGCTAGAGAACCCTGCGCCCTTTTCATTGAATTTTTCTTCCCTCATGACAGATTCCTCCAAGGAAAGATCCTCCAACATAGCCCCCTCTCCTCAGCCCCACCCCCAAACAAAATAAAATCCCCCTGAAAACGTCTGTACACTTCCCAATAACCATTACTATATGTAAACACTGGTCAAAGTTTGTAACTTGCAGCCCCTCCCCCAGGGATTGTGGGGGAGTAAGTCATCCCCAAAGACATAGTTATTATGGTTTTCGACTATGCTGAACAAAATGGCTATCTCAAAATTTTGATCCGTTGACTTTGGGAAAAAAATGAGCGTGGGAGGGGGCCTAGATGCCCTCCAATTTTTTTGGTCACTTAAAAAGGGCACTAGAACTTTTCATTTCCGTTAGAATGAGCCCTCTTGCGACATTCTAGGACCACTTGGTCGATACGATGACCCCTGGGGAAAAGAAAAAAAAACAAAAAAAAACAAAAAACAAACAAATAAACACGCACCCGTGATTTGTCTTCTGGCAAAAAATACAAAATTCCACATTTTTGTAGATAGGAGCTTGAAACTTCTATAGTAGGGTTCTCTGATACGCTGAATCTGATGGTGTCATTTTCGTTAAGATCCTACGAGTTTTAGGGGGTGTTTCTCCCTATTTTCTTAAATAAGGCAAATTTTCTCAGGCTCGTAACTTTTGATGGGTAAGATTAAACTTGATTAAACTTATATATTTAAAATCAGCATTAAAATGCGATTCTTTTGATGTAGCTATTGATATCAAAATTCAATTTTTTAGAGTTTTGGTTACTATTGAGCCGGGTCGCTCCTTACTACAGTTCGTTACCACGAACTGTTTGATAAATCGGTTTAGTAAAATATTTTGTTAGATCATTTTTAATTAAATTTGATGTAAGTTCTTTTATATATATATAGTTTCTCTCTTATTCTTGTATTGCGCTGAAGACGGCCCTTGGACATAGAGCCGAAATATCTACAGAAATAATTTCCACTGTCTTGAAATTTTCCCTATTGTCTCTACGTTGTATTTGTTTATAATTTGAACAATTTAATTTTTTTTTAGATTTTAATCTATCCAAATAATGCAATTATGGCCTAAAATTGCTCGAATTAATGGTAAGATAGATGACAGTTTGAATAAGGAATAAAAAAAAATTTAAGCACCAGTCATTTTAAACGAGTCTAAACAAAGGCCATTTAGACGCTTTTTCCGAAGCAAAATAATAGACCCTAACCCAAACATTAATGCATTATTGGTTTAAATATTGCTTGGATATATTTGCTATGCATGTTCGGATGGTTTTCAGAGGCTGGAGTGCTATATCTACAACAGAGCAATACTCTGGGAGAACAGTTAAACAAAGTCTCAACCTTGTCTTTCAAAGAAACCAAAAATAAAGGGGGAGACGTCCATATATTGCTATCGCAATTTCGATTTTACTGATAGAATTTCTTAAAATTCTAAATTTACATTTTTTCTTGCGATAAGTCGAGTTGTACAATGTTTAGCTGCTAATTTTTGTCAATTTTGAATTTATAGCCTACGCATATTTCAGTTAAATTTTCAATGAAGAATGATGCCTAGATATTTAAGTTTTTCATTTACAATTGGTTGAGATACAACACAAAGACGTGAATACTTTCATGGGAATATTGCAGCTTCAATCAGAGGTAGATCTAGAGCAAAATCTTGGTGGTGGGGGGGGGGGGCAATGTGACAAGGGCGTCAATAAGCAAAATCTTGGGAAATCAATGTGACAAGGGTGCCAATAATTGACCAAGTGCCAATAATTGATTCAATGCAGGAGGCCAATTGAATCAATTATTGAATCAAATTATACTAAATACCTAACATTAAAATCAGTAGTCACAAGACCTAACACATCTATCACTTCAAAAACTCCAAACTAAATCTACAAAAGGGGTTAGACAAGAATTAGAAACTAATTTTTAAAGGCTCCAACGCATTATCTTTTATATATAAAAAAAAGTAAAACACATATGAACAAATAAAAAGAGATATCTCAAGACACTTACCTTTTTACACCTATAATTCCCAATTCATATGATTAAAGTTTGTTAAATTTGGGTATATATAGCCTATATGTTTTTAAGTCTCTCAGAGATGATTACACTGAAAAATTAGTTAAAGAAACTAAAAGAAGAATTCAGAATTTTGAGATGTATTTGGCTCTTGCTAGCCCAATTAAAACCTAAATATATTCATTGCCATGCTTAAAGATTGTATCTGACACTTCATACTTCTTATATGATTACTGTAAACCGTTTGCTAAACTCTTCGCAAAGGCAGAGTCAGTAGTGCAGTCCTTTCTCTTGCAAATCCTTTCTTTGAGAAAACTTATTGTTTTTGTTTGGGGTTAGACGCGTTCAACCAATAGGTCATGTGCGTTTGCATCACTTGATTTTTCTGTGCCTTAGGTAAATCACTAGCTTGCTTGGGTATCATTTCAGTTCATATTTACTGAATTTGTATATGTATAACTTATCTTACTATTGGTAGGGGGTTATTCACCTCCAGCTATTTCCTGTGTTGAAAAACAAGAATATAATAAATAATACATTTTTGCATTATAACCTGTCGCATAATTCCAGATATAAAAATGTGAACAGATAAAATGCGAGTAGATAAAATAACTCTAAAACAAAAGTATATAGAAAGTGAGAAAAAAAGAAGTCTTATAGGGAGCGAACCAAACCAGCAGTCTGAACGAATCTACCTAATAAGCTTGTGCTTAGTCTTCTAGCCCCAGGTGGTGAGGTGTGATGACCCAGAACAGCACGCAGAACAACTTACCAACCCCTTTTAGCAACTATCTCAGAAATGTGAAAACATCAGATATTGACTCCAGGCATGGCAGCAATGGTATGGGAAATGGTATGGGAAATTCTGTTTTAGAACCTAAATATGGAATATGCATTTCCTGGAACATAACACTTTTTACAAAGGTCTACATTTTATAGAATTTCATATGAAGGTCAGATTCAGGCACGTACCAATGAATTTTTCTTTGAGGGTAGTAAAAGAAATTTTGAGAGGAGAGAATAACAAAAGATGGGAGGAGGGGGCCTAATAACAAAAGAAATTACTAAATAATTTGAAAAAGAAGTGCCTGAAAATTCTAGAAAATTTTAATATTTTTGAGATGGGCCAAGGCCCCCATAAGTGCGTGCCTTGACGGAGTGGACCACCCTTAACACTGAAACGGTAGCAGGAAGTCCATAGGTGTAATAACAATTTGGATATAGGAGGAAGTTAATAAACATTGAATTGGTATACCAAAGTTTTAGTTGACATTTTAGGTTTTAATTTTGGAATATACAACCAAAGCAGAAAAAACTATACCCAATGATAGTCAGTCTATCTTATAATTAAATAAAAAAACAAGTTTTTTTAAATGAAAGTAAGGAGCGACATTAAAACTTAAAACGAACAGAAATTACTCCGTATATGAAAGGGGCTTTTCCTCCTCGACACCCCGCTCCTTACCCTAAAGTTTTTTATTGTTTTAAAAAGTAGAGTTGCGAGAAAGAATCAAACTTTAGCGCAAGGAGCGGGGTGTCGAGGAGGAAAAGCCCCTTTCATATACGGAGTAATTTCTGTTCGTTTTAAGTTTTAATGTCGCTCCTTACTTTCATTTAAAAAAACTTGTTTTTTTATTTAATTTCTGAAAGTTTTTGAATTAATGCATGTCTGATTTTGGCTCTCCGTACATAAATTATAAAAATGAAATTTGCATATTAATTCTTTTTTTGGCTAAATGGCTTTCTCTTAGTTTTGATCAGACGATTTTGAGAAATAAGGGGTGGGGAAGGAGGTCTAGTTGCCCTCCAATTTTTTGGTTACTTAAAAAGGCAACTAGATCTTTTATTTTTAACGAACGTTTTTATTAGTAAAAAAAAATACGTAACTTAAGAATTAACTTACGTAACACACTTTTATATTCTTATATTTTTGATTATATATATGAGGGGGTTGGTCCCCTCGTTAATACCTCGCTCTTCACACTCAATCTTGTTTTATCCCAATTCTTTAAGAATGACCCCTGAACCAGAAAGGCCGTAGAATAAATAGTTGAAATTATTAAAAAAAAAATTTAGCATAAAGAGCGAAGTATTTATCTCCTCCTAAATACCTCGCTCTTTATGCTAGAGTATTTTTAGAACCCCTCATATGCGTAATAATCTTTGTTCGTTTTAAGTTTTAATGCTTCTCCTTACTTTCAATTGAAAAAACTTTTCATGTTTACATTTTCATTGTTTTTTTTTTTATAGTAATGCTAGAAAGTCCTGCGCCTTTTTCATTGAATTTCTCTTCCCCCATGAAATATTCCTCCAAGGAAAGATCCTCCCATATAGCCCCCTCCCCTGAACCCCACACCCAAACCAAAAAAATCCCCCTGATAACGTCGGTACACTTCCCAGTAACCATTACTGTATGTAAACATTGGTCAAAGTTTGTAACTTGCAGCCCCTCCCCCAGGGACTGTGGGGGGTAAGTCATCCCCAAAGACATAGTTATTATGGTTTTCGACTATGCTGAACAAAATGGCTATCTCAAAATTTTGATCCGTTGACTTTGGGGAAAAAATGAGCGTGGGAGGGGGCCTAGGTGCCCTCCAATTTTTTTGGTCACTTAAAAAGGGCACTAGAACTTTTCATTTCCGTTAGAATGAGCCCTTTTGCAACACTCTAGGACCACTTGGTCGATACGATGACCCCTTGGGAAAAAAAAAAAAAAAAAAAAAAAAAAAAAAAAAAAAAAAAAAAAAAAAAAATTAACACGCACCCGTGATTTGTCTTCTGGCAAAAAATACGAAATTCCACATTTTTGTAGATTGGACCTTGAAATTTTTCTATAGGGTTCTCTGATACGCTGAATGCGATGGTGTAATTTTCGTTAAGATCCTATGACTTTTAGGGGGTGTTACCCCGTATTTTCCAAAATGAGGCAAATTTTCTCAGGCTCGTAACTTTTGATGGGTAAGACTAAACTTGATGAAACTTATATATTTAAAATTAGCATAAAAATCCGATTCTTTTGATATATCTTTTAGCATCGAAATTCCGTTTTTTGGAGTTTCGTTTACTATTGAGCCGGGTCGCTCCTTACTACAGTTCGTTACCACGAACTGTTTGATGAATTTCTAAATTCAAAGTGGGTGTAAACTGTCAACAAGCAGTCTGCATATACCAATGGTATGCAGAAGGGAGGTCACTAGGGAAGTGGCTCTGGGTAGGTTCCTTCCCAATCAGGGAGGGAAGGCATCAATTCTGAAATGTCAGAGGTGATAAATTAATTTTTGGATGCTCACCTCAAAGTACATTGCTTCACTTTACTATCCACCCCCCCTAATAGATTTAAATTCAGCCTACTGCATATATATATATACATATATATATACATATATATATATATATATATATATATATATATATATATATATATATATATATATATATATATATATATATATATATATATATATATATATATATATTGTCATTTCTGACAATAGCACGACACTTTTCTTCCTGTTGATTGGTTAATATTGGTTGAACAATACTAAAGAAGAAAATATGTATAGTGGGCTGTATATTCATCCATGTAAGAAGGGAGGGGTAAAGTAAAGCAATGCACTAGTACTTCAGTTAGGATTCATTTGCAACTTACCAAGGTAGAAACATGAATGAGAGAGATAATGTTGTTTTTTTTGTAGTAAAGAGCACGTAAGACCAAAACCCATTTGGTATTGATAGGAGCAACCAAAGAATCTTAAATCCTAACAGTATCTTTATTTAGTGCATACTTTTGTGTCAGAATCTCTGTGTTCAGCATCATTCATTCATAAGTCACAAAGATTACTTGTTGAATAAGTTGAACTATTGACACCAATGTTTTCTATTTCCAACCAGGTTCCTTCCATAGCACCTCTTTATGAAAGGTTTTCTGACGTTCTGGATGTCATTGACGATTTGGACAATTTTATTTCTGCAGCATGCAGGGTTGTTCTTACCGTTCCAAAATTGGTGCCAATCCAGCAAAATTTTGGTCTGAATGTATTAATAGTGTAGGCGATTTTCTTTTTCCAACCTTGCCAAAATTCATGGGTGTCCCGATGGCATTTTTGCATTCAAGCACAAAAGTTTTCATACAGGACACACAGATGGCTATTAAGAAACTACCAGGATTCACAGCCCCTTTTGTTTTTATGTCTCCTTTACTAATCTAACTTGTTAGCTTAAAGGTAAACACAAACACTAGACCCAAAATTCATAAGAGACTCAAAATAGGTCTTGGGAATCCATTACTAAGGTAAGGAGCTGACAGATCAATTGCTAGTTGTAGGAAAGATGAATATAGCAGAGGGGGTGGGGCAACTTTGCTAAGTACATTTGTTAAAGTTATGGGTCTACATAACAATTGCTGTTAAAAAATCAACGATGAAATGAAAAAACCAACGATGAAATGTGTTTCCATTTTAACATCAAACACCATCTGACCTTGGTGTTTGTTCAGTAGAACTTGAGGTGGAGACAGTGATACTAACTATGGTAATGACAGCAGCAGCACTAGTGAGAGTGTTGATGTCCATAGCAAGCCAGTCAAATATGCCTCAAAGGATATAGAATTTTAATCATTTCCATGCACCGTGTCTCTATCAATTTCAAAGCCGAAGAAGACAGACCTAATGTTATGTGATACACTGATCCTTTCCTTGGCAATATGGATGTTTCCATGTGCCCAGACAAAATTGAAGCTGAATTAATTACTGCAAGTGTTGATGATCTTAAGGAGCAGCAAACAATTTCTGAGCAGATGACATATGGTGGTTGCATTGAAAGTGTTAAACCAATTGTAGAGCTGCCCCCAACAGAACTTGACACTAAACCAATTGCTCAGAAGAAAGCAAGAAATAAGAAAGAGAAAAGTAAAAAAGAGATGACAAAGCATCCTTTCCCATTAGACCCAGAGTGTCATTCCAAGAAATTTACTAATAGTTGCAAGTTTATTTGTTGCACAGACACTAAAAAAGTTGCATAATAAATTTTGAACAATATATCCTAGAGAAAGGGGTAAACAGGTCATTATGCTATTATGTTTTCTTCCGGTTATATGACGAGTTCCACAATGTGGAGAAAAGTTCAAAAAAAAAAAAAAAAACAAGAGCTAAGAGCTCATATGGCATTGGTGACGAGGTCGGAAGAGCCAAGAGTTCATATAGTATGAGCTCTAGCAAAATTCTTAGAATCAATAGATTGATTTAAAAGGAAATTCAGAGGGTTAATGCCGGTCGGTATTTAAAATAAGAGCTCTGAGACACGAGGTCCTTCTAAATATCAAAATACATGAAGATCCAATCACCCACTCGCAAGTTAAAAATACCTCACTTTTTCTAATTTTTGCTCTCCCTTCAGCCCCAAGATGGTCGAATCGGGGAAAACGACTTTATCTAGTCAATTTGTGCAGGTCCCTGAGACGCCTACCAATTTTCATCGTCCAAACATGTCCAGAAGCATTGAACTCGCCAAAGCACTGGACCCCCTAACTCCCCCAAAGAGAGCGGATCCAGTCCAGTTACTTCAATCGCGTATTTACAACATTTGCTTATTCTACCCACCAAGCTTCAACCCAATCTCTCCACTCTAATCATTTCCCAAGATTTCCGGTTTCCCCCTCCAACTCCCCCCAATGTCACCGGATCTGGTCGGGAGTTAAAATTCCCCAAAGAGAGCGGATCTGTTCCAATTATGTCAATGGCGTATCTAGAACTTGTGCTTATTCTTCCCATCAAGTTTCATCCCAATCTCTCCACTCTAAGCATTTTACGAGATTTCCAGTTTCCAAGATTTCTGCTTCCCCCTCCAACTCCCTATGTCCCTGGATCCAATTCGAATTGAAAATGAAGCATCTGGGACATAAGATCTTTCCGTATATCAAGTTTCATTAAGATTCGATCACCTGTTCAAAAGATAAAGATACCACGTTTTCCAAGATTTCCGGTTTCCCCCTCCAACTCCCCCAATGTCACCAGATATGGTCCGGATTTAAAATAGGACTCTGAAGCACAAGATCCTTCTAAATATCAAATTTCATTAAGAACTGATCACCTGTTTGCCAGTTATAAATACGTCATTTTTTCTATTTTTTTCCGAATTACCCCCACCCCCAACTCCCTCAAAGAGATCGGATCCAGTCCGGTTATGTCAGTCACGTATCTTGGACTTGTGCTTATTCTTCCCACCAAGTTTCAACCTGATCTCTCCACTCTAAGGCTTTTCCAAGATTTCCAGTCCCTCGCCAACTCCCCCCAATGACACTGGATCCGGTCAGAATTTAAAATGAAAGATTTGAGTTACGATGTCCTTCTAAATATGAAATTTCATTAAGATCCGATTTCTCCTTCGTAAATTAGAAAATACCTCATTTTTTCTAATTTTTCATAATTAACCCTCCCCCCAACTCCCCCAAAGAGAGCGGATCCATCCCGGTTATATCAATCACGGATCTAGGACTTGGGCTTATTTTTCCCACCAATATTCATCCCCATCCCTCCACTCTAATCGTTTTCCAAGATTTTAGGTTTCCCCCTCCAACTCCCCCTCATGTCATCGGATCCGGTCGGAGTTTAAAATAAGAGCTCTGAGACACGATATCCTTCTAAATATCAAATTTCATTAAGATCCGATCACCCGTTTGTAAGTTAAAAACACCTCATTTTTTCTAATTTTTCCGAATTAACCATCCCCCCTCCCAGATGATCGAATCGGGGAAACGAATATCTGGTCTGGTCCCTGATATGCCTACCGAATTTCATTGTCCTATGGCTTATCTGGAAGTGCCTATACTAGTAAAACCAGGACCGACTGACAGACAGACCAACAGAATTTGCAATTGCTATATGTCACTTGGTAAATACCATGTGCCATAAAAACCAAGTGTATTTTTTTTACCCCAAAAATTAAAAGAATGAAGGTTGAAATTACAAGTTCCTTACCACCTTTGGATTAGGGATGAAGAATTCTATCATTTCTCTGCAAAAAATACCTTCCATGTGATGAACTTGATACAATGGCGACAGACCATTGTTGCAATAGGTACAAGAAACCTGGAAACAAGATTGACAGAAAAAGGATACAAAACCATATAGAAATTTTCCATCCAGCTGTGCCACACTAAAATTGCTTGGCTACACCTTATGTGAGGTACCTTCCAAAGAGCCTTAGCTTCAGTAATGATGGATGATTTCCAGCTTAAGAAACCCAAAATAAAGATTTCAAAGGAGGCATACAAAGAATACTGAAGGAAGCAAATGTATCCCTCTGTTTGCCTAAGGCTGATTTATTTGTTCTTTGAAAGGACAAGGTTGTAAAATCTTGCATTCAATACAGAAAAGGAAGACTCCATGAAACAAAAAACTCTATTTGAGGCTGTGAGATGAGAAATTGAAAAATACATCACTGAAAGAGAGACATAAGTCTATACTATGGATTTACAGAAGGAGGTTTGTTGCCAAATATGCATACCAAAAATGAAGCCTTATTTCTTGCCACGTGTTGTCTATTTCAATGAAAATGTTCCACATTTGAAGCTACAAGGGAGAATCCCAATTTATGCATCTTCTAGAATGAGGCTTTGCAGGGATGTGAAGCCATACAAAGTGAGTTTATGGTATTTTAGAATTTGGAAGGTGGGTCAGATAGCACCGTCATCAAATATCCAGTGAAAGTTCATACCTATATGGCTGCAGACTCTGTGAATAGATCCAGAGTTCAAGCTTCAAAATAGGGACATCCTTGACATTAGTGACCTGTGTAATCTGATTGAACTAAGAAGGAAACATAGCAAAGCTGTAAAGATCTTAGACAATTCTTTACAGTGAAGCTCCATCAAATCTCTGTCCCAGGTGAAGAAAAAAGTGGAGTCAAAATAAAACAATTTTCTCAAGCAAGATTTGAGCATGGCGAATCCTCTCTGTTGTACAAGACTTCATCAAACAGCAAAGGGAAGTCTTTAGATTTTGTGCTGAAAAATGACCCAAGAGCTTTTCTCTTGCTGAAAAGGTAAACTGAGTAAGAGGGGTGAAGCCTGAGAAAAAAAATATATTATTTATCTAAATTGAAAAATTAGAAATATCTATATTTATCTAAATTAGAATTGTAAATCTTTTGTAAAAGACATGCCATCTGGTCCCTATTCGGTTGACTAACTGAAGAGTGTAGGCTACTGACTTTTATAATTCCATTTTCTTTTTAATAAGATTTTCCTCTTACTCTCTGAATAAATACCCAAATCTCTAAATTCTCTTCCTATAACAGAAATACATATTCACAGATATACATGTTTTTACTGATATAGGGTTTCCAAAAGAACAAGAAACACACCAATGGTAAAAAGATGTAGATGACCTTCAGTGGTGTCAGCAAACTCTGACATTTATTTTAGTAACATAATAAGATAAAATACTGTCGAAAAACCAATCCTGATAACTTTTCACTTAAATCATGTGTCTATTGCTGCAAAATGGGTGGGAAAAGTGAAACGTGTCACAGAACTTGAAAAAACTTTGAAGATATTTTTTATTAAATAATGAAAAGTGTATATACATACTTTTAATTTGGGGTAGCAACTCTTTTGTTATTGTAGTGTTTCTTTTAGAAAAGCCTTGGCCCTATATACTAGAATTTCACCTTTTTTCTATTAGATTTCCGTCGTATAAGCAAATCCTACCAAAATTTGGTTGGATTGATCAAAATATATTGATTACAACGCTGGAGTTGGCAAAAAATGGCAAATTTCTTGGTTGAAAATTCCTTGTCTACTAGTGACTCTTGTGTTCTAAGTGACTAAACCTGGCTTCAGTACACAGAATAGACTAAATTGAACCTTTTTTTGAAGCCCTTGATCATCAATTAGACCAGACCAACTTCTGCAGCCCAAATTTATTTCAGGCAGGGTAGCGAGATTGCAGCTTTTAGATAGTGATTTACTTGTTCTGAAAATGAGTCCAAAAAGGGTTAAGCGGTCCCCAAAACAAGGAGTAGATGCGTGCAAAGCTTGCAACAAAAAGTTAATGGATGATTCAGAAGCATTGGTTATATAATGGTTATATAATGGATGATTCAGCACTGTGTGATGGCTGTGAGAAATGGCTTTGTATTGACTGTACAGAAATGAGCGAGCTAGAACATCAGCTTTTCACAAAGATGAGTCGGAGATTGGGTTCAGTTCAGTAGTGTCCACTTTACAAACAGAAATGGCTGAATGACGAAGTTGTTACTGCAAGGAAGATGAGAGAAATTGTGTGCACTGAGACAAGCAGCTTTTTTGCTCAATTCAAAGAAGAATTCAAGTTCGAATTAAAGAAGGAACTGGATCTTGAATTTCGAACTCTGAAGTTGAAATTCAAAACAAATGCTCTATGGATGATGTCAAGCAAGTAGTCATAGAAACAGCTAAACAAGAATTACAAAATTTCAGCTAAAACATTTCTACTGACATTACAACAAAGCTAGAGGCCAGTACTGCGCCTTCTCTCAGTACTTGTCAGATATTATTCACAAAGAGAAACATCTGATAGTTTTGGCATTGCAGAAATCATGCGTTTGCAGACAAGAAAAGAACAAAATGTCACCAATTTGGCCATTCTAAATGACGAAATATTTCGAGATTGCTCCTTTAAGTCCAGTTTTTCTGTCAGCAGAACCCAAGAAAAATTGTTGAGGGAGGGCAGAACATTGACTCTTGCCAGAGCCATAGACATTTGCCATGCCATTGAATCAGTGCAAGGAGGAACTGAACTGCCTGGAGTCGATGGGCACTGTTGAGAAAAAATCAAGGCCCACTAAATGGGTAAACCCAATAGCAGTAGTCCAGAGGCCAAATGGATCCCTCAGAATATGCTTAGACCCTGTTGATCTTAACAAGTGGGTACAACGCCCACACCACCCAATACCATCATTTGACAATGTAGCATCCAAATGTTCAGGAACCAACAGGTTCTTCAAGCTAGATGCTAGAAATGGATACTGGTCCATGGATGAGGAGTCATCACTTATAACCACATTCAGTACATGCTTTAGCAGGTACAGATGGAAACAATACCCATTAAGAATCAAGTCAGCACAGGACGAGTTCCAAAGGAAAATGGAGGAAGTTTTCAAAGGCTTGGATATAGGTCTTATCATTGGTGACATCACTGGAACAGCAAAGGATGAAGAAGACAGTGATGCTAAGCTGAGAATGGTCTTGCAGAAAGCCAGAGAAAAAGGGGCCAGGTTCAACAAAGAAAAGTGCATTTTTGATGCAGAAAGTATCCCCTACTTTGGGCACTTACTCACTGCCAAAGGAATCAAAGCAGACCCACAGAAAACAAAGGCAATTACAAACATGCCAGCACCAGAATCACATGAACAGCTACAGGTGTTACTGGGCATGTACAACTATCTAGCCAGATACATTCCAAACCTATCCACCCTCTATCATCCATTGCAAGAATTGTCAAAGTCCAAGAATTATGAATGGTACCAACTCCATGAAAATGCAAGAAAACAAATCCAATCATCTATCTGCAAGAACCTTGCAAACTTTGACCATACAAACAAGCACGTAAAAGTCATAGTAGATATATCACAGCATGGACTGGGAGCCCAAACAGTTGTAGATGAGAAGACAGCAGCATTTGGATCACAGTCCCTCAGTAAAGCAAAAAAAAAAAACAATACTCACAGATAGAGAAAGAAATGCTGGTTGTAATACATGCCTACAAACACTTCCACCAGTATGTCTATGGAAGGACAGTCACAATAACTAGTGACCACAAACCATTGGAATCAATGTTGAAGAAACCCATATATAAAGCTCCAACAAGACTACAAAGAATGATGATAGGAATCCAGTATTGTGACATACAAGTCATATATTGCCCAGGATCAGAAATCCCAGTTGCAGATGCCCTGTCAAGATTGCACTTACCCAAAAACGGATCCCAACATACAACACAGCTATGAATTTCCAGTACTCAGCTTCCTCAAGTCAGTCCTGATTAAAGATAGCAAACTCTTACCTAGCTAACTTACCTAGATGGGTTTATCCTGAAGGGTGACAAAATATTAATCCCTGCCACATTTCAAAGGGACATGCTGGAGCAACTATATGCTTCACATCTGGACATGATCAAAATCAAGTAATGAGCAAGGATGGTTGTATTCTTGCCTAACATTACCAAAGACATTGAGAACATGATTGGGAGCTGTAATACATGTGCTTCAATGGCACACAACCAAGCCAGAGAAAGCATGATAGCCTCTCCAATTCCCACATACCCACTTGAACATGTTGGAACTGACATCTTTGAATTCATGGGAATCAAATATCTCACTACTGATGATTGTTACAGCAGATTCATAGAATTAGACAAGCAATTACTAAACTTAAAGCCCATATTGCCAGACACGGCATACCAAAGACCATTACATCAGACAATGGCCCCCAGTTTTCATCAAAAGAGTTCAAAGATTTCATGGATAAATGGAGCATTGTCCACAATACATCCACCCCCAAGTATCCCCAGTCTAATGGATTCAGCAAGAAGTCAGTACAGGCAGCAAAATGGATCATGGCCAAAGCTGTAGAACAACAATCAGACACATACCCGGCTATGCTAGAATAAAAAAACACAGCAGTAGATGGACTGGCTTCCCCAGTTCAGTTGCTGATGAGTTGACAACTATGATCTGTACTACCAATACTTCCCAAACGCCTGGAATCAAAAGTTGTTCCATGGTCAACATTCCAGAAAACCAGAGAGAGACAGCAGAAACAACAGGAGAAGCCATACAACAAAAACTCAAAAGCTCCAAAACCACTGCTCAATGGTAAAAATGTCTGGGTGAAGCTGGATGAAAATGCCAAGTGGCAGAAAGCAGTGGTCTTGCAAAAAAAACAAATATACCCCATGGTCTTACATCATCCAAACAGAGAGTGGAAAGCTGTAGAGGCACAACAGGCAACATATTAGAGGGGCAAACCAATACTCATCCACTTACTTTGATTTTAAGCACACAGACCAGCAAAGTGACATGCAGGCACAACAGGCGCCTTCACCACCATCAGCCACTGCACTGGGAACATCACATTTCTCACCTGTGAGCCCAATGTCACCTCTGCCTGCAGCTACACCTGCAGAGAGATTTACCACTCTGCCATATGATGCCAGAGCCACAATACCTCCTGTGTGATCACCAGTCTGATCCAACCTACCAACTGGAGCCCTGACCATACACACCAAGCATTCTGGCAGACAAGTGAAGGAACCAAAGAGGCTCAACCTATAATCTCGACAAAGGAAAGAGTATGAAAGATCCTGTCATGCATGATTGCATCTGTGTTTATTGTAGTGTCATGTTATATGCTTGCTTTGCTTATGCTTGCCTTTTTGTTATAGGTACTTGGGTTTCAATATACCATTAAATTCAACTGAAGATTTTGCAAGTAGTTGGTGATTTTAATCTGCGAAAGATAGATTGGCAAAATCTTTGCGTGGAAGCTTCTGCGAATAGTAAGGAACAAAGTTTTCTACCTGCTGTTGCTGAAAATCATTTTTTTCAGCATGCAATTGAGATAAGAAGGTTAAGGTCTGATCAGACTCCCTCAACACTAGACCTAGTTTAGACCAAGTCAAGTGACTTTGTATCAAATATTGATTTTTGTCTGCTGTTAGGAAAAAGCAATCATGTTGTTTTAGAAATTAGTTTAAGATTATCTATTCCAGAAGTTAAATTGACAAAGATATGGCATGACTATGCAAAAGCTGATTATGATGGGTTTAAAAGATTTATTATTGATTTAAATTCACGTAATGAGTTTAGGAAACCTGATCTATCACTAGGTATGATTTTCAATGTTTTGCTCAAAGCAATATCACAAGGATGTGAAAAATTTGTCACCAAAGTAAATTTCTGCAAAAAAATTTAAAAACAGAGTGAGGCTTCCTAAACCAGTACTCCAAGCAATAAAAAAAATGCAGCTTGGAGGGGTTTCATTGCTGACAGGACTGATGCAAATATGAAAACTTATAAAAAAAAAGCTAAAAATCATGCAACCAAACTATTGCATGAAAATAGGCATGAGCTTGAGTGAGTCAATTCTGAGTAGGAATTCTGAAAGAAATCCAAAAACATTTTTAGGGATGGTACCATTCTTATAGAAAAGGACATCTGTAAAACCAAGAAGTTCAGCTATATTTTTAAGTAGTAGTTTTGAAGTTTCTGGGACAAAGAGTTTGACAAAAAATGAGTTGGAATCTAGTACCAGGAATCATTTAACTAGTCTAAATAGAGTATCTGATGATCATTTAATTTCTATTTCTGAGGTTTTGAAAGTGCTGAGAATGTTGGATATATGTAAAAGCATGGATATTGATAGTATTACAAATATTATATTAAAAAAATTGGCATCTGTTTTACATGAGCTGCTTGTCATACTGTTCAACTGGTTGTTTTTGGCTTGATCTCTTCCAAGCAGATGGAAAGAGGCTCTTGAGAAGCCACTATACAAGTCTAGTAGATGGGCTTATTTTCGAAATTACAGACCAATTTCTACTACTTCAATATTTTGCAGAGCAGTAGAATTTTTTTTGGTTAATTGTATACAGTTCCACTATGAAAAAAAATGGGTTATGGTCAAAGGCTCAACATGCCTACAGGCAAAAGCATTCATGTACTAGGCTATGCAACTTTTGGAAGTCATAACTGGATGAATAAATAAATGCAGTCTCTGAAAGAATTGAGTTGGGATTGACTTATACTGATATTGATGAGAGTTGGTCAAACATGAAAGCTGAGCTTTTCAAGCTGTAAAGTCTTGTAACAAATTTTTTGGGGCAAAACAGGCTAAAATTTTACCATTTTCATCTACTGAAATTAGTAAGCTAATTAGCAGAAAATGTCAAGCATGGAATCAATATGGGAAAAAGAAAACCTCAGAAAATTATCATGCCTTAAAATCTTTTCATAACCAGGCAACTAGCCAAACCAAGGAGTTGAAGTAAAAGTTTGAGGAAAAATTGGCTGGGGATCTTAAATGTAACCCAAAATCTTTCTGGTATTATAATTCTCAAAAATATTGCAACAGTCTCTGATATTCTGCATATAGTTAACTTGCTGCTGATCCTGAGCTGAAACTCTCAACCAACAATTGTCATCTGTTTTTCCTCTAGTTCCAGTACTGTTTTTCCCCTTCCTCCTGTATATGATGTATTGCTTAAGATAAGATATTTATTTCAAAAAATCACAAGCACAAAAAGGGCTGAATTTGGACTTCAGAGTTGACAAATCATATGATTACACAAAGACTGGCAAAAATGCAGAAACAAGAATACTACTACTAATAATAATAATAACTCACTGCAGCACCAAGCTGCCTGAGGCCAACACAGCTACACACTCTCCTCCTCCAACCTAATCTATTCAAGGCCTCCCTCTTTACACCCTCCCAGGAAGTTCCCATTTCCTTTAGATCTTTATTTATGACATTCTCCTAACCCAGACAAGGATGACCTGCTTTCCTTGTAGCCCCAGACAGTCGGCCAAAAAGGACAATCTTTGGCAATCTGTCATCCTTCATCCACAGAACATGCCCTAGCCATCTCAACCTTTCTTTCATTATAGCCCTAGAAAGCAAGATTGAACTGCATTTTTTGTACAACCAACTGTTTGAAATACAGTCAGTCAGCTGGGTACCCAGGACAATTTGTAGGCAATTTCTCTGGAAAACATCAAGTAAATCTTCATCCGCTTTTTGGAGCACCCATACTTCAGAGCCATATTTGACCACTGTCATCATTGTAGCTTCTAATATTCTAATCTTGGTTTGCAGACTTATCTTTCTATTCTTCCAAACTTTTTTTTAACTTTGAAAAAACACCCTGAGCCTTAGCTATTCTGCTTTTAATATCTTCACTGCTCCCACCATCTTTACTAATAGTACTACCAAGGTAAGTGAAGCTCCCAACCTCTTGAATCTTTGGTAAAATTCTAGTTAATTGACTCCTTGCTATTTTGGAAAGGGTTTAGGTTAGGAAAATGAAACTTTCAGGGATGGGTCTACAAGCTAAAGTATGTCCTGGGAATGTATTTTAAAGCACCCACCTCTATTCCTTCTCTCTCTAGAGGGCTGTAAAATTTGCCAACATGACAGGTCTACCTATTGAAAGTTTGACAAAACCAAATTTTACCTTAATTTTCAGTTACCAGTTGCCCTTTCTCTGCCTTTAGTTCTGAAAATGCAATTCCTGTTATTTGAGTAGAATTTTTAGCCATATCAATGTTTTTTTTTTCAAAATTTAGGAAATGTATTTGCATATCTTTAAAACCTCATATAATGGAATTGAGCAAAGCTATGAAGCTGAAAACAATTTTGTTGTACTTCATTCAAGCAGAGGATCTATTTTGCAAGGTTTCACTTTTATAACAAACATATTTTTAAAGGTCATCAAAGGTCAGGGCTCTCTAGAGGGAGGAGTAGAGGTAGTTGCTTCAAAATACCTTCCTGGGACATACTTTAGTCTATAGATTCATCCCTGAAATTTTATTTTCCTAACCTAAGCCCTTTCTGAGATAGCAAGAAGTCAATTAACTAGAATTTTACTGAATCCTTTTGTTACCTAATGTCACCTTTTCATCTTCACTTATTCCTAGCCTAGCAATCTCAACTTTTCTTTCATTATAGACCTAGAAAACAGGATTGAACCACATTTTTTGTATAACCTATTGTTTGATATACAGTCAGTCAGCTGGGTACCCAGAACAATCCACAGAAAGAGAAGAAAAATCACGATGGATAATTATTTGTGAGTCAATAACTCAACCATATAAAGTAAATTAAAATTTAAAAAGATAAAAACTAGTCAAACTTAAACAAGTTCAAGTTATAAATAAAAACTAAGTGACATTAAAATAGGGAGATAAGGAAATATAGTCAGGATGTGTTAACTAGGCCTAGGCTAAAATTATTCTACATAGCCTAGGCCTAATATAGAACAAAACTTGATAATGTGTTTAATGCAGATATGCTTGGTATTATAAGTACAAATTACATTGTCTTAGATTTTTATAACTTTAATTTCCAATATATCCTAAGGCTATACATGGGACCATCAGGGATGAAGGTGAATCACCACAAACACAGCTTCAACCTTAAAAAAGAGCATAGCCTACAATTACAAATTAGCAGTCTAAAAGTGCTCTCCTTTTATTCTAACATGTCTTCTTCTGAAGAGCTGCTATTCTACAACTTTAACTTATTTTACCTTAAATCACAGCTTGGATTTTATTTTTTGTAACTAAAATGTTTGCCCCCCCCCCCTGCTTTAGTTGGAATGTCATTTCAGCTGAAATGAGAAAAACGAGTCCTCTGACATCCTTCAAGGCTAAAGCAAAGAGGCTTTTCCTTGTAAAAGAATAGTGATCATCTGGGTATTCTATGGAAGCAGATTGCTTGCTATAAGCCTATATACATGGATTACATAGCCAAATGCAAAGAGAGTTAACTACCTCTACCACCAGAAACAAATTTAAAAAAAAACCTGTTCCTTCTCAGCCAGAGTTGGCGGACTGAGTTGCGTTCGAATCACATTCCAAGTTGACTGAAACCAGCATTCTGACGTTTTATTTGTGATTCCGAGTTAACTTTTAGCGTTCGATTTGTAAAAGTTGACTGAAAGTTAATGAAAAGTTGACTTTTAACAACTTTTACATTTTAGGCCTTTTTTCGCGTCAACCAGCTGGTTTAACCAATGACAGCTTTGGTTTAACCAGCTTGTATGTTTAACGCAAAAACAGAAAAAATTACATATGGTTGAGCTCAAACAAAACTGGTTCGCGAAAACACTTTTTACTTGTCGGTTTTGGCAAAAAATTTCAAACATAAAACATCCGTATAGTGTTAAGAGTGTCATTCTATTATAATTAAATGATTTAGCACTGGCTTAATTTCCTCCGGGTTTGACATATTTCACATTAGTTTGAGGTCAGAGAGAATTGAAAAATGATCTAGCATACTCTCTGGTATATTTGGAGAGAAAGGAAGGGTCTGAATTAGTGGAATCTTGGGTTAAATTGTTCAGGTAATATATTGGAAAATGTTGTATTCATACTGTAAAAGCAAAATTATCTATTAAAAAGTCCTAAATGATTAAGACTTTAGCTTTGTTGAGCTACCCTAAACAGAGGATAAAATTCTAGTTTGACTTCTTTTTGTTTTGATTTGGTATTCTACTAGCCTACCAGGCTATAGATTAAATTTCCAGTCAAATTCCAGTTTAGCTACTTTTTGCTATCTTTGATTGGGGTTATGTTAGGTGAATGAAACTTTCAGTGATTAATCCATAGCTAAAAACATACTCTGAGAAGCCATTGCTAAGCTTATGTGATTACCCTCTTCTGTTTTTAAATCTTGGAATTTTGCATACTGGACTGGTCTGTAACTATTAAAATTTTGGTAAAACAACATCTTACCTTAATTTTCAGCTAGCAGTTTCTGTTTCTCTGGTTTTAGCTCTGAAAATGCAATTCTTGTTATTTGAGTAGAATTTTAAGCCATATCAGTGTTTTGTATTTAAATATAGGGAAATGTATATCCTGAAAGTTTCCAAATCTTGGAAACTTCATAAATTGAAATTGAGCAAAGTTAGGACACTAAAAACGCTTTTTTCTTGTCATTTAAGTAGAAGATTTATTTTGCAAGGGTTTCACTTTTATAACACAAGCATTTCTAAGGGTGTGGACCAAATATTGAGATTTCCAACTGTCATCATCACTAACCAGCAATTCTATGGGATTTAATCCTTATTTCATTAGACAATGTGATTTAAGGTAATTTAAGGCAAACGTTTTTAAGAGAGAGAAAGAGTAGAGTTAGATTGGTTATTGTTTTGGTTGGATCAAAACAATAACAAATACATGTGGTTGCATAATTTTGAACCCTGGATATATATGTATTAAACTGTGAGATAAAACTGTTTTTTGCATTTTCTCAGGTCTTGTGTTACCCTAGGTGTTGATTTAAGGGACCTACCTCAGTGCTGTGATTGATATATTTAGACTTTTGGGCAATTCATTTTAATTTCAATTCTCCAGGGAATTGCACATCTTCCCGTTCTTCATTAAGCGATATCAGTGTTGAATTTTTCCGCCCAGCGTTGCCGCTCATTCTGAAATTATGGCGTCCAATAGCTCAAAACGCCTAAAACCCGCAACACCCGAAAAAGGAGTCGATAAGTGTGCTGTCTCTGGTTGTGTTCTGAGTGAGTCCTCGCCAGCCATTCAGTGTGATGAATGTGATAAATGGCTCTGTGCAACATGTCTAGGAATGAGTACAGCCGAATACTACATTTTCTGCAAAATGAATGAAAGACTTGGAAGTATTTGGACATGCCCATTATGTAAAACAGGTTCCAGTAAGCCTGATGTTCCAAATATAGTGAAAAGCACTCTCGAATCCCATTGTAGTGAAATGCGTGACATGTTTGCTGGTTTCAGATCTGATATGCAGACTTCTTTGGACACTGTGAGGGCTCAGGTGGAAACGCTTGAGACGGCTATACAATCAAAGGTTTCCATAGATGATGTGCAGAAACTTGTGGAAAACTCTATAACTACCCGTCTCGAAACAGACGTCCGCAAAATAGTGAGACAAGAGCAAGACAGAAACAGAAGACGACTTAATCTGATTGCCTATGGCGTTCCTCTGCAAACCAACGATGCTCAGTTCATCTCAACTTACTTAAAAGATGAATACTCAATTAATGTCGGGGCTATTACTAACTTGAAACGTCTACCTAATGGTAAGAATGCAAATACCATAGACAGACCCAACCCAATCCTTTTTTCTATAAATGATTACAAAATAAAAATTGATATATTGAAGGCCTCAAGAGAGAGGAGGGGGAGTATCTCATTCTTTGCTGATGCATCCAATGAAGACCGCCAGAGAAGGAAAGAACTAATTGAAGAGATAAAGAGGCGTGCAGCAGCCGGTGAAAAAAACCTTGTCATCCGTGATGGCGCCATCGTGTCAAAAAACGTGATCCCCCGGGGGGAGGGAGTCCTTCCCCCCCCTCGCTCGATGGTTCACTAGACTTACCCATATCCCTTGTAAATAGTGTAAATAATGCATCAAGCCTAGCCAGAAAGACTTCTATAAGTTCAACCTTTGTTTCCGCGGCTTCGGTATTGAGCTCTGTCTCTCCATCAAGTGCTGCATCTGATTCGTCTGAGACCAACTACGTCACTGCTAGTTCGGGCGACGAAAATCCATATCAGAGTTCAAAAGCCAGAACTAGCAACAGCCCAGTCGGCCAAAGAAAACGGACGCAACTAAGAATATTATATACAAACATTGATTCTTTAGTGCCAAAACTCTCAGAACTAAAAGTGTTACTTTATGAAAAGGATGTAGATGTTTTCTGTGTTTGTGAGGCGTGTCCTAAGAACTCTTTGACCAAATTGGAAGACGCACATATTCAAATCCCTGGATACTTACTCCTGAGCAACCTAGATAGTAACCTGTGTCGAAGAGGAGTGGCTATCTACACTAGGCTTGGAATTAAGGTAGATAAAATTGATTTTTCTATTTCTCAACCTACTAATACTTGGGTGGAACATGTATTAGTTAGACTTCTAATTGGATTTGAAATTGTGAATATTGGTGTGCTTTACCGTAGCCCATCAGCTCCAAACCAACTAGTATCTCACCAAGCAGTTTCTAACGTAATACAGATCTTATGTAATCTAAATTCATCACTTGTGCTTTATGGTGATTTTAATATGCCAGAAGTTCGTTGGTCTGAAGGTATTGGGTACTCACCCCCTAATAACCCCTCCTACACAACCATCCAAACCCTTGCTGACAACTTCCTAACTCAGATAATAATGCAACCCACTAGATTTAGACATTCACAACAACCATCATTACTTGACCTCCTTATTACAAATGACCCTGAGAGGATTACTTCCACTTGTTACCTCCCAGCTATTGGTGCAAGTGACCACATATGTATAATGAATGACATTAATATTAACCATAGTCGTGATGGTAAACTTAAGAGAACTTTTACCAATTATGCTTTAATCCGTGAAGAACTAGCTAATATAAATTGGGATGAGGGATTATCAGATGAGACAGACATTGAATCTAGTTGGAATCGTTTTAAGTCTACTTTACTAGGTGCATGTAGGAAGCATACAAAGGTTTATTGGTCAGATAAACCAAAGACTCTTCCATACCTTCCCAGGAATATTAAGAAAATTATCAAAAAGAAAAATAGAGCATGGAATAAATACCTAAAATGCAAGTGTGACAACCATCACAACAAATTCGCCATGCTCCGAAACAAGCTGAGAAACATGACAAGAAAAGTTATCCAAGACCATGAAGAATCTATCGCAAATGAGTCAAAGAAAAACCCAAAAAAGTTCTGGCGCTATGTTACAGCTAACAACCCTTCCCGTCGACGCACCAACAGGCTAAAAAAATCAGATGGCTCCAGTACTACTGACCCGAAAGAAATCGCTGATTGCATGAATGCCAGCTTTTGCACAAACTTCACCTCTAAGCCACCTGACATTACACTCCCAACCATACCTCCTGTAACAGTACACAACCCAATGTCCCCTGTAATCATTACTCAAGAAGATGTATTTAAAATACTAAGAAGTTTAAACTCCAACAAAGCTGCTGGACCTGATAATCTCCACCCTCGGCTTTTGATAGAATCTGCTGCTCACATTTCCCTCCCCCTTTCCAGAATATTCAACATGTCCCTGGCCAAAAAGTCAGTACCAAATGATTGGAGAACAGCAAATATTATACCAATTTTTAAGAAAGGCGACAAGGATAACCCAGGAAATTATCGACCAATAAGCCTAACCTCAGCCATTTGCAAGATTATGGAAGGTATCATTAACCATGCTCTTATAAATTATTTAGAAGAAAATACACTTATTAGCGATAGACAACATGGATTTCGCAGGGGCAGGTCAATCGACACCAACTTTATTCAATCATATGATCATGCAACTAAAATTTTGGATATGGGTAAACCGGTAGACATTATCTTACTTGACCAAGCCAAAGCCTTTGACAAAGTTGAACACTCATACCTGTTGCTGAAGCTTAGAGCTTATCAGGTGCATGAGGATGTGATTGATTGGATTGGAGCATTCCTAACTGGCAGATCTCAACGTGTCATGATCTACACTGATAATGGCGATCCAGTTTTCTCCTCCACTTCCCCGGTTATAAGCGGCGTCCCACAGGGAACCATCCTTGGGCCAACATTGTTCAGCATATATATTAACGACTGTACAACTTATCTATGCAACCTTTTAACATTATATGCTGACGACTGTAAGCTCATTGGACCTGCTGAAACTGAAGAAGAAAGAGCCTGCATTCAGCTGGACCTTGACAGGCTATCCTCTTGGTCATCAACTTGGGCCCTACAATTCAATGCAACAAAATGCAAGGTACTGCACTTAGGGCACAATAACCCCCACCATCCCTACCATATAGGGTGTGATCAGTTGGAAGCAGTTGCCGAGGAAAGAGACTTAGGCGTCATTGTGGACAAAGATTTAAAATTCCACAGCCACACTCAGGCTCTAGACCCATCCCTAAAAGTTTCATTTTCCTAACCTAAACCTTTTTCAAGATAATACAAATTTATCTAAAATAGAATTTTACCAAACAGAAGTTTAACCTAATAATTTGTAATAACATATTGTTCAGGCTAGCCTTTGCAATCCCTACAAATTTTGGCTCTTCACAATAAAGCACTATTACAGGCTTAGCCTAACAAAAGAAAGTAGCAAACTGCTTAATCTTAATAAAAAATAATCCAAAGGACTTTATATTTCTTCAATACAAAATATATATTAATTTTTGTTTTCAGTAGAATACTAGTTAAGTATAAACCAGCAAATGTTTAAGAATTTTTTGAGGGGGGACAGCTGCCTAAAATTAATAAAATATTTCTGATAAGCACAAAAATATAACAATTAAGCTAAACTAGGAAAATAGTTTTTTTCTCACTGAACAGTTACCATAACACATAATGTGTTGTAAGATTTTTGCAGTACTTGTGCATTATAGCCACCACATTCAAGTTCTATTGAGAAGTTTAGTTTGGCTAATGTTAATGACATAAAATAAAATATGATGAATATATAAAACTTTATCAACAAAATTATGAAAACTACAACAAAGAATCCTGGAATTTGTAAATCAGCATCATATCTAAATATATTGTATCTTACATTGTGATAGATTGTTTTAATGCCCTACTGTACAGGGGTAAATATTTAAATTATGTATCATAGGCAATTATCTGAAGAGTAATCTATTAAAAGTCTCCTGAGCTAACTAGGGAAGTTTTTTCTTTCTTTTTTACTTGCTTTCGCCTGTATCCAGTTCCTGATTGCCATATAAATTCCATATTCATAGTTAAATAACATAAGCCTTTGTATATAGACTATACCTTGTTGCTAATTTTTCTGGGCATAGAATGTTTGATTTGGTAAAGCCCTAGAGAAGGACCTGAAGAGAAAGAAACATAATAAAAAAAAAATTCATGCTTCATAATTTTTAGAATAATAGCTGGTAACACATTTTATATTCAACTTTGCTCTACTTTACCCCTCAATCCTCCCAATATAAAAATGTATTGCTGAAATTTCCTATTTTCCATTTGTTTTGTCAATCTGTCTCTCTAACTTCATCCCATGTAGCTGTAAATTAAACAAATGTGACAAACAATAACTAGAAAAACAGGTGACAGGAGGTTAAATGCATTGAAAATATGAAATTTGAGCCATATTTCTGCACATTGGGAGGGGGATTGAGATAAAGCATAGCCTAACTTAATGATTTTCTCTTGCTATGTAGGGTATTGGAAAGTCACTTGTATATCATGCTGTCCTTTTCAGTTTTAGTTGGATAGAAAAAATCCAAAGAAAGTCCCCTTTGAAAAGATAGGAGCCACAAAGTGAGATTGTATTTGTCAAAGCTTGGAGGTTTGTCCCTTCTGTCTGTTTAAACAAAACAGAATCTTAATTGAAGCTTTGTTCATTTCTATCTTAAGGGTGCACAACAATTATGATATAAGGTACTTTTCTTTATTCAATTGTCTTCTTTGTTGTCTAAAAGACTTTTTTTTAATCTAGATGTTTCATAAATTGCTCATTTTTACCAGAAGTTCATTTGACCTACTTTGAAATCCCTGGTCTTAAAATTACATTTGACTTTGTTAAAGCTAGGAGACATAGACCTTGTGTTTGTTTAAAGAAAGTGAATCAACATTAGTAATTTGTATTGCACTAAAGCCCTAGGGCCATCACAATTCCAAACAAAAAAGAAACTTCACTTTAGAATATTCAATATTGTCTAACATAACAGAAACAAAGAAAAAAAATTACCAAATTTTACTTCTGCACTCTACTGTCAACATGAGACATTGTCCAAAATTTTAAAATCTTGCAAAACATTCATCCCTCATCACATTCACCAGCCATCTCTCATCAAGCCTACACTTCATTTCTCATCTCACTCAATCCTACAAATGCATCAAATAACCCACTCTCTCATTAGTGCTTCCATAGACATGGTCAAAGTAAGAGCCATCTTGCTTACATTTTATTATATCTAGAGGTTTTCTGTAGCTAAGTCAGTACTTAAATATTTCATACACCTTTGTAAACAACCTTAAGATGGTAAAATAGGTTGGATTATCCAAATTTTTAGTTGCCACAATATATTTCAATCATTATTGTAATATAAAGGGCAGCCAATAGTAAAGGACCTGAATAAATATTTTAAGGTAATTAAAAAGGTTTATTACTCAAAAACTTGATAAAACTAAAAGGGACTTCTTAATGATTGATTACTTTAAAATATCTACATTATACACAACAATAAACCTTTGCTATAAAGGGAAAGTCAGTAAGGCCCAAAAACTATTCAATACTAATTGTGGTTTGAGACAGTTTGCTGAATGTCTAAATGATTTTAGATAGTAATGAAGATAAAATGTGGGCAAACTCAACACCAATATGCAAGTAAGTAAGTATGGCAGCACTGACACATCAAGGTCTAAACTGGCAGTGCTAATTTCCACTTTGTGACCCTTTGGCCAAGAATTGCAATTAAGGGCTGGGGGCCAGAAATCTTGTGCTTTTGTACACCCTCCCTGCTTACCTTTTGCATATTTCTCCATTTGCCTATTTAGAGCTGGTTTAGATCTGTCTAACATCACTGACCCCCATTTAAAACAAATAAACAGGCAATACTAGGAATCAAACCTGTACCCCATGGACAAAGGATTTCTTACTAAGAGTACTTTCCACTTAGCCAAGAACATTATTACAACCAGAGTAGAACAACTATTAAAAAAAAAATATTGAAAAAAAAACAAGATGGATTTACAGCCATTTTCACTAATCTTCAATACACATTGTATTTTACTTAGACAAGTTATTGTAAGGCAGGTGTCAACAAAGCTCCAGCAGGGATTGCTTTACTTAAGATGCAAACTAGCATGGTGAATACTTAGCTGGTAAAAACCCAATACACTAGCAATGCCAGGAATTAAACCTGTACCCCTTGGACAAAGGATTCCCAAACCAGAGTGCCAACAACTTAGCAAGGAACACAAATGTGACCAGAGAACTATTATTTGAAAAAAGAAATATTGAAAAAAACTCAATTCATGGTTGTTGCTTTTCTCTACTGTCCCATAAACAATATATTTTATTTAGACAAATTAATTTTAAGACAGGTATCAACAAAACTCCATCAGGGATTGTATTTACTTAAGATACAACAAGCAATGTGATTGCATAGCTTTGTGATATTCTAGTCTTAAATAGTGATAAAAAAAGCAAATTTACATTTGCTATTTGTTTTCCAAACCATTTTAAGCAAAACCATTTGCAACAGCAATATGTCCATGGTTAGATTAGTGTCTATCCAAAATGCTTTACAACAGAAGGGACACATTTCTTGCAAATCAAATACTCAGCTTTAATGCTATTCTGTGCCATCTCTAAAAAATTAAACTGTATCAGGTGTATTTTGATATAAGATACTTCTAAGACTTTTAGCAAGGGGGCAGGCATTTCTTCACAATTTATACAATGTGTAAAAGAGCACCAGGGGGTGAGATTGAAAAAAAAAAACTTTCAGGGATGGGTCTAAAGGCTAAAGTATGTTCTGGGAAGGTCTGCTTACATGGAGTACAAAGAAACTGTTTCACAGCTTTCCTCAATCCACTTTATAAGGTTTTAAAGATATGCAAAGACATTTCTTAAATTTTGAAAAAAAAAATATTGATATGGCTTAAAATGCTACTCAAATAAAAGGAATTGCATTTTAAGAGCTAAAGCCAGAGAAAAAGAAACTGATAATTAAAAATTAAGGTAAATCTTGTTTTGTCAAAATTTCAATAGTATAGGTATAGACCTTTTGAGTAAGCAATTATCTAAGACTTAGAAATCAGAAAAGGGTTGACATAGAAGCCTGGCAGTACCTTCCCAGAGTGTTTTTGACCCTGGATTAATTACTGAGTTTCATTCTTGTAACCTATTCCCTTTCCAAGATAATGAAAATTAGCTAAACTAGAATTTTACATATTTTTTGCTTTGGATTCATTACTGGAAGTTCTATTTTCCTGACTTAACCCATTTCTAAGATAGCAAACAGTAGCCAAACTAGAGTTTGACCTGAAAATTTGTCCATGGCCCTATAGGGTAAGGCTGAAATGTAAAGAGTTCTGACAAAGATGCAACACATCTTGAAGCATCTAGTAAGAATAGTAATTGGATTAACAATGCTTTATAACCACTAGGGTCTTGCTTCATCAAGGTTTAATCTCTGAAGCCAAATTACCAAGCTAAGGTCAAGTCTAGGGCATCAAAAGGATGAAACAAAGATTTCCAAGTATCTACATAAGTTTTCAAAAGCATATTCAAACTCTTGACTTCCTGTATTAAGGCCTATGTGAATCAAATTGCAGGATATAACCCAACATTTATCCAAATAGCCATAATACGAAAAAACAAAACAAAATTAAACCTTACGTTTGCGTGGCTAGAATTCTATTTGTCAGCTTATAATTCTTATTTTATATAGACTTATTTATAGCCTACGAATTCTTCTTTTCGAAATCTACGCCTGAAAAGATCAACCAACAATTATGAATGGTAGAACCCTACGGTTAAAAACAATGACAGTTCTGGTTAAATTAGAGTTCAACCAGTCAATTGTTTCACGCAAAATCACTTTTCATGACAACCTGGTTTGTCACTGTTTCACGCAAAAACAGCGGTTGAGCTCAACCACACCGAGTGGTTGAGCTCAAACAGTCTCTTTGGTTGACGCGAAAAAAGGCCTTTTGTACGTTCGTCTCAAGTTAACTCGGAAAGAGGGCAAAAGTTTCAATTATAGGTAATCATGGAGTATGTGTTCAGATGGATCCAGGATGAAGGCACCACTTTTGTGTACCAGTGTGGTGAGTTATTGAGCCAGATTTTTTGTTGTTGGGTAGGTTGCACTAAAATGCACTTAGAAACTATGTTATTATCCTTGTTAACACTGGCTTTTTTCTTGTGTGGGTGGGTGGGTTTTATTTTTTACTGGGTGGGGGGATAGGTAGATAATAAAATGGTTAAGAAAAAACTTATAAAGTTATTGCAATATTAGTTAAAGTTACTGCAAAGCTACTTGAGCAATTATTTCAGAGCTGGGTATCCTAATACAATTTGTGTGGCCAGAAGTTTAATTGTTAGATTGCAAATTGTGATTTTCATTTGTCTTCTTTTAGTCATTCCATTCAAGATGCCTTGGATATTTTTTTTTTTTTATTGTGATGGATTGTCTTAATGCTCTGGAAAGGTAAAATATTTCAATTGCATAGGATAGGTAAATTCCAGTAGGCTAATCAATTTAAAGTCCTAAATTAGCAAGGGAAGCGTTTAGTTCACTAAAAAATCACTTATATACAGTGATTTTTTTTAAATCACTGTATAATTGTAGTTCTTTGAACTCCAATTATACAGCCGTTTTTGGCCCCCTTTAGCCTGTATCCAGTTCCTGATTGCCATTTAGTCCAAATTGAATTTTTTCTGTTACTCATTTCTTGTCAATATTGCTGAGGGGTCATACTTAAGCACTAGAGAAGTATGCAGCTCTGCTTTACTTTAGCACCAACCCTCCTAATATGGAAATCTAAGGCTGAAATTGCATATTTCCTATTGATTCTGCCAATCTATACCTCAACCATAGTACCTGATAATTGAAGCAACTGTGGCAAAACAAGAACTGGAAAAATAAGTAGGCTAAAAGGTGGCAAAATACATTTAAAATTTAAAATTTGGGCTATATATTAGCAAATTAGGCAGGTCGGGAGTAAATTTTTTCTTTTTTTCATATTTTGACTTAAAAATAAAGTGAATATACTACTTGATGCCTTTTTGTATGTTCTTTACAGATATAATTGATATAATTGCTTATGTATATATATATATAATATAATATAAGATATATAATTGATATAATGTAAAGATATAATTGCTTATGGGTGTGTTCCAGCTGATGGTTTTTCAGTAACTGCAGTTACTGCGTGGTAACTGCCCATTTTTAACTGCAGTAGAGCCAGTGGGAACAGCACAGTAACCTGACTAGCAGTAGCATCATTTTCAAATTAAATACACGTGTTCAAATTTAAGGGACAGTTTAATGCTGATTAGTATAATTTTTTTTTAATTCCTGCTGTTTCAGAGCATTTAGAGAGGTTCTAAGCCAACCATGGGCATTTGGCTGTCACAAATGATTTTGCTCAAATGAGTTGGTGAAAAATAAATAGAAAATATAAATTTTCTCTTTTTTTTATTATTTCAAGACTAGAATATCACAAAGCTGAGCATTCACATAGCTTGATTGTATTTTAAGCAAATACAATCCCTGATGGAGTTTTGTTGATACCTGTCTTAAATTGATTTGTCTAAATAAAATGGGCCTATAGCATTTATAGGACAGTAGTGTATAACTATAGCAATTTTTTTTCAAATAATTATTGTTCTCTGGTCAAATTTGTGTTCCTTGCTAAGTGGTAGGCGCTTTGGGTTGGAACGCTTTGTCCAAGGTGTATAGGTTTAATTCCTGGCATTGCCAGTTTATTTGGTTTTGGATAGGGGTTGGTGATATGACTAACCTCAGCTAGAATTGGCCCAACTTTAAATGAGTACAGATGGAAATCTAGGGACAGTAAGGAGGAAGGGCATGCAAGAGAATAGGCTGGCTGGTCCTTAGCTTCCTATTGCACTACCTGGCTAAAGGACCACCAGGTCCTTTACTGGCCTACTGACTTAGCCATGGAAACTTTCTTTCAAACCCATTAAATATAAGTAGAAATGAAGAATACCAGTGTGATGGTCCTTCCATTTCCCTGAAATGTGGATGTATGGACAAATTTGTGGGTCATGAGAGATAGCTTGTGAATGTAATGGGGGTGAATGTTCTGCAAGATTTAAAAATTTATGACAGTTGCTCAGGTTGGCAACTGAACACAGAAGTATAATTTTGTTATTTGTTTTTCTTTGTGGCTATTATGCTTATTTAATGTCAAGTATTTTAAAGTTAATCTCCTTTATTTTGTTTTTAATTGCCATGGCCCTAGGGCTTAAATACAATAAAACCTACTTATATCCATTGATTTTCTTTAAATAGATAGGAGTTCTGTGTGTCCTAGCTTCAGTAAATTTGAATGTAATTGTGAGACCAGGGATTACAAAGTAGGTGAAAACTTGCAAATGGACCTCTGGTATCAATAAAAATTTGTAAGAAATGGATATCAATTTAAAGATTAAAAAAAACTGTTAGAAAACAAAGAAGACTAATGAATAAACAAAAGTATCCCTTTACAACCATTTAATGAATTGTCACAAATATTGGTCACCCTTAAGATTGAAATGAACAAAGCTTCAATTATGAATCCATTTTCCTTTAAACAGACTGAAGGGGCAAACCTCCAAGCTTTGACAAATTCAATCTCACTTTTGGGCAATCTCACCTTTCCTTTTCAAAGGAAACTTTCTTTGGATGTTTCCAATCCAACTAAAAACAACAGGGACAGCATCAGGTACAAGTGATCTTCTACTTAGCCTACATACCAAAGGGAAAAACATGCATCTTTATACTATAAAAAATCTGTCATAGATTAGAAACAAATTTGGGCTATATATTTGCACATCAGGGGGGGTGGGGGTAAAGCATAGCATATATTAAATAAGTAAACTAATCTTTGCTGTATTTTTTTTTTATGTGTTTGTGCACATTGAATTTTAATGAGAAGAGAAATCACCAGTGCAACAGCACAAACATAAAAAAAATACACCAATGGTTAGTTTACGTATTTAATATATGCTATGCTTTACCCCCCACCCCCTGATGTACAAATATATAGCCCAAATTTGTTTCTAAGCTATTACAGATTTGTAATGACCCCACATATAGGTCATTTTTAAGAGGTCAAAAAGTGCTTAAATCTGAATTTGTGGTAGAAGCAATTATTATATTTATAAAGAGGATAAAAAAGGGCATGGAGTGGTATATTCACTTTATTTGAAAGCCAGTAATACTGTTTGCACCAATTTTACTGGGAAAAGAAGCCAATAATTTTTAGTTTTTAACTAACTTATAATATAAAGTTACAAACCAACCTATAATTTTTAATTTTTTCAACTAAAAATTATAGGTTGGTTTAGAAACTAAGCCTGTTAGATTTGGTAATATTAGAATAACTCACCAATGTGATAGCTGCCTTCCTGAGAATCAACGTTTTTAACAACATAAAATTTTTCTTTTCATTCCTTATTAAGCTTAGCCTATGCAAGATAGGCCTAGAACACCAAAAATCCTTTAAATCCTAAGGAATATGCATAAGATTACTTACAGGTCACTGAAAAGCTAAGATTATTTCCACTAGGCCTATTAACAATTTCCTTGTCTTTTCTTTAGACTAAACAATTTCATATTTCTAAATTTTTTGCCATTGAAGCGTTCGATTCGCAATTCTGTGTTGACTTTCTAGGTCAACTTTTTACTAAATAAAACGGCAGAGAAAAAAGTCAACTTTTAAGTTGACTTTTTCGAGTCGATTCGAACGCAACTCTGATCAAAGAGTATAGGTAATTTACATATACCAACCCCGTGTTCTTTTACTTGTCCCATTACTTTGAGCGTGTCCGAAAGCTCAAGTATGCAGAATTAATTTCGCATCCGTCTGGAATTCTTTGAAGAATTCTCAGTCCGGACTAGAATTTCATCTGTAATTATCGTAGGGTTATGACGTCAAAAAACCCTACGAAAGATTCTACGAAATTGCAGCATTTATCTGAGGTTTTTCAGAAGAAACTAAAGAAAGATAGTGGCGATTCATATCCAAAGCATAAGGAAGAAAGATCTGTTTCCAGAGAGATTTCAAATTCCAGAGATGTGTGATAAAAAAAACTTCCAATGTAAGTGGCTAAGAATATCTCCGTTAAAAAAATAATCATTTGTGATCAGCAGCTTTTAGATTATTATCATTAAGGATGTAGATCTTCACCTAGCTCATTGATCATAGAGCTTTAATTTCATGATAACTGCTTAATACAATGATCATTGACTTCTTGTTTTGTTATTCTTGAAGCAAAAAAATTAAGCTGTTTTAAACAGAGAAAACATAAAATTTCTCATGCCCTGCTAAAGGTTATCTCTAAGCAGAGTGATAGCTTATCAGCAGTTGTTGATAGTAGTTTAATAAAGTGATTGTTAATATTCTAGTTGAGTGACTTCTTGTTATCTCACAGAGGGGTAAGGTTAGGAAAATGAAACTTTCAGGGGTGGGTCTACAGGCTAAAGTATATCCTGGGAAGGAATTCTAGAGTACCCACCTCCACTCCTCCCTCTAGAGAGCCTTGAAGTTCACCTACATGACAGGTTTGTCAAAATTGAAATTTTGACAAAACAACATTTTATCTTAATTTTTAGTTACCAGTTGCTTTTTCTCTGCCTTTAGTTCTGAAAATACAATTCCTGTCATGAGTAGAATTCTGAGCCATATCAATGTTGTTTTTTTTTTCAAAATTTAGGAAATGTATTGGCATATCTTTAAAACCTTATAAATTTGGATTGAGCAAAGTTGTGAAGCTGAAAACAATTTTGTTGTACTTCATTCAAACTAAAGATCTAATTTTCAATATTTCACTTTTATAACACAGATTTTGAAGGTCATCAAAGGTCAGGGCCCTCTAGAGAGAGAAGGAGTAGAGGTAGGCACTTCAAAATACCTTCCCAGGACATACTTTAGCCTGTAGATGCATCCCTGGAAGTTTCATTTTCCTAACATAACCCCTTTTTGAGATAGCAAGAAGTCAATCAACTAGAATTTTACCAAGCAATTTTCTTTCAAGTAAAATTGATCTGCCCTAAATAGGGTGATAATCCTGTCTTCAAGCAATCATCACATTAAAGCTGCAAACCCATTGTTAACATCACAATGCAAATAAGCTGAAATAGCAGTATAATTCACTAAGTATCAGTGCAGTATTAGCATTTTAACCATGGTCTAGCTCCTTTAGAATTATGTTTGAGTAACCTGATGTGAGCTACCTCTTCTAATCAGGATAGGGCTTTAAACTAATTTCCCTGGGATCAAAAATATGATAGCTTTTCCTTTAACTACATATCTTTAACTATATTGTGTATCAGACACAAATTTATTTTTAAGCTTTTTGGTCTAAAGGATTTTTTTTTAAACTTGGTCAAATATCAGAGACAGCACCTTACCTGTGCTTGAAATTATACTAAACAAATCTGATAAATTCTAGTAGGATCCAATTTGGTGATATTTTGCTATGTACATTTATTCCATCTGTCATTTAAATTTGATACTCTATTCACTAACTTCAGCAAATCAACAAAAAATTCTACTTTTTGTTTATAGAACCTCCTCCTCTTTCCCTATTTGACCTAAGGTTAATGAAAAAAACTTTAAAAGCCTTAGCCTTTTTGACTTAGGGTCATAGTCTCAGAATCTCAATCAAACAGATGGATGGACAAATAGATATTGCAATGTCTGTGTTATCTATAGCTAACACATTTGATCCCAATAAAGATTTAACAAATCTTATCATTGACACATCAAATTTAGCATGCTGATGAACCTGATATTTGCCTTGTAGTGTCCTTTTTCAAATAATATTTATCAAAAATAAAAAGTCTTTTATTTTTGCTGTTTAAGATGTTTATGATTTTACAGAATGTTATATTTGAGTGTGGGTGTGTGCTAGGATTAACAATGATTATGACAGCAAAGGTCCTTCCATTTGTGGCACCACAGAGTGTTGAACCCCTGACCCTGAACTCCTGAGTCAACTGTCATATTTGACATATGTGAGAAAATGTTTTTTTTTATTTTTTTGGCTCCTAAAGGTGTGATTGAAAATAGTCAGAGCTTTGGGGTGTGAATCCCCTTATTTGTCCTGTTGGAAGGAGGCTAGTACTGTACTTGCAATTTTTATAGTTTCTTGTTAATCTTATAATCTCAATTTTTACAATTTTCTTGTTTCTTTACCACTTCAATGGTATTCTATGAACCTGTTCTTGTTCTTTGTAATATGCCTTTACTGTGTTTGGGATATACCTGTAGACTTCTCTTTCATACTCTACAATAGCATCCTTATTTAGATAAGGTTGCATTTAGCTTTTTCTAAATGTTGTCAAGTCTCTTAAGTCACTTATACCTGATGCTTTCCCCACTGTTTTTAGTTGGTAAAAAAACAATCCAAAGAAAGTTCCCATTGAGAAGAGCCCAAAAGTAAGATTTAATTAGTCAAAGCTTGAAGGTTTGCCCCTTCAGTCTGTTAAAAAAAAACAGATTCACAATTGAAGCTTTGTTCATTTCAATCTTAAGAGTGACCTACATTTGTGACAATTCATTAAATTGTTATAAAGGGATACTTTTATTTAGTTGTCCTGTTTGAATTCTAAATGATTGTTTTTTAATCTTTAAATTGATTTGTACTTATGTTTAATAAGTTTAAAAGAAAGCATATATGGCCAAGTCAGTAGGCCAGTAAAGGACCAGGTGTTCCTTTAGCCAGGAAGTACAATAGGAAGCTAGGGGCCAGCCATCCTATGCTTTTGCATGCCCTTCCTGCTTACTGCTCCACATTTCTTTAGGTAACCTTTTAAAGTTGGGCCAATTCTAGCCAAGCTGACAGTCACATCACTGATCCCTGTCCAAAACCAAATAAACTGGTAATGCCAGGAATTAAACCTGTGCCTGCTAGAGAGCCAGCCACTTAGGAAAGAACACAAATGTGACCACAGAACAACAATTGTTTGAAAAAAGAAAATATTGAAAAAACTCAAGTCATGGTTGCTGCCCTTAAACAGTATGCATTTTATTTAGACAAGGTAAATTTAAGACAGGTATCAACAAAACTCCATCAGGAATTGTATTTACTTAATATACAATAAGCAATATGAAAGCTTAGTTTTGTGATATTCTAGTCTTGAAATAATGCAAAATAAGAAAAATTATATTTCTTATTTGTTTTCCACAAGCTCATTTGAGACTGCAATATGCCCATGGTGCACTTTTAAACTCTCTGAAATGCTTTTAACAGAAATAATTGTAAAGACAATTGTTCTGATCAGCAAGAAAAATATTAACATAACTCTCTAAACTTGGCACTTTTTAAGACAACTTTTAAGCAAAGCAAATGCGAAACATAAGAATTCAGCTAAAAGGTAGGTATATAACAGATCTTATTGGTCTAAATAATCAATGCTTATAAAAACAACAGCTTTCTATTCTGAATTCTTTGTGTTTCTGATTCTTAGCAGCAGCTTGGCAATGGACAATCTCAGTTCTATTAGCCTACTAGATATGGTCTACATGGTCATGGAGAAATTTTATTTTCTCTAGAGGTATATTTAGCCTATAAGTGGATATGCACTATTTTACAAATCTAATGATCACCCAATTTGCATGACCACTAGATTAAAAGGGCCAGAGAAAATTTGATCCTTGAATCTAGTGATGACCTTCGATCTTGATTGACATCATAAGAACGTCTTGGGCCTTACTTATTGTTAGGCATAGGCCTACCAAAGACTATGGTAAATGCTAGATATACCCAGTGTCTGACCTAAGCTATACAAAATCTTGACAATTGTGCATGCATTATCTGTAAGAGAAAAATTGCTCCTCCATCAGACAGAGCAAAAGGATGTCCAGTACTTTAATTTGAAGTAGTGGCAAAGTGATTGGGAGCTACATAGAAGCTGTTTTCGATCTGATGGTTGATTTCTGTTTCTTCTCCTACTACTGAGTTGCTGTTGAGTAGAGATTTGAGCTTCAAAGAACAAATGACGATAACAGCTTTCGGACTGAGTATTCAGAATTAACCCTGCATCCGGATGCAGCATTCTTTGTGAAATAAGCTTTCGGACACGGTCTTTATCCGACTATTTTAATGGCAATGTAAATATGTGGGAGGTTGTGAGGAAATTAATACAATCTTTTCCCTTTAAATTCAAATTGGTTAGGAAAAACCAAGCCATATCCAGGAGGGCTAGAGGGTATGAACCCCCGTCCAAAACCTTTCTCCGACTCGTAAAAACGTAACAAAGTGAATATAAACAAGTCTCATGCGTTTCAGTTTTTTTTTTAAATTCCTCAAAAATATCTTTAATACCCTTTCCCCCTAAAAATTTCCTGGTTACCACCCTATGAAAAAGATTTAGAAATGTGAAAAATACCAGTTTTAAAATTTTAAGGGGTGTGTTGTAGCACCATAGTAATCACATATAGCTGGCACATTTGATATTACATCAATTAAACAAAAATTAAAAAAGCCTCTTCTTTGATAAATAAATATTGAAAGTTTCCATAGATTAACATAAAAAAAAAATTATATTGTATAAATAATTACTAGAAAAATTGCTAAGGATAACCTGCACTTAATCATAACTTGGAGTGAGAAACCCCTTAAATTAACCCTGTTTAAAGGCTTAGATAAAACACTTCAAAACATTGTTATCTAAACTTGACAAGAGGGTTCGTTTAAATACCTACATTCCAGTCTTAACTATACCATAAAAGGTGATAATTGTTTTTCAATGGTGTGTGAACTAATTATGGAATATAGTAGCTTAAAAAACATTGAAAAGTGGAATTTTTCTAAGGTAAGCAAGGATTTACACTTTTAATAGTAATATAGGATCAAATTTGACCAAAATATAAGCTGTAATGCACAAAAAACTGCGTTATATAGAGTAGGGGGGAAGGGGTATAGTTAGGGATCTCAAAATAACTTCCCGGGATATACTTTAGCCTGTAGACACATCCCTGAAAGTTTCAATTCTCTAGCCCAACAACTTTCCAAGATAGCAAGAAGTCAATGGACTAGAATTTTACCCATCAATTCACTGTGCTACAACTGGTTTTTAAGGGAAAGCAGGGGTAAAATTTTATTCCCTTTGACTATCTTGGAAAAAGGTTAGGTTAGAAAAATCAAACTTCCAGGAATGTGTCTAAAGGCTAAAGTATGTCCTAGGAAGGTATTTTTAAGTACCTACCTTGGTAAAATTATAGCAAATTGTTTAACTGGCTTTTGCATAAAGTGAATATACCATTTGATGTTTTTTGTGCTCTTTATCAATATAATAATTGCTTCTACCTTAAATTTAAATTTAAGCACTTTTTAACCTAGCCTAACCTAAACTAACCTTATTATTAAAAATTTTAGCACTGAGAAAATGTAGTATTATTTTGTCAAAAATGGCATGGAGAAAACATAGTAGGCTATTATTTTGTTGGAAACAACAGATAACTTGTACTTTAATTGAAAATTTGTCATTTTTAAGAGCTTAAAAAGTGCTTAAATTTTAATTTGTAGTAGAAGCAATCATTATATTCATAAAGAACATAAAAAAAGGCATCAGTGATATGTTTGCTTTATTGGTAAGTCAGTTATATGAACTGACATAATTTTTTGAAAATTCGTCATTTTTATGAGCTAAAAAAGTGCTTAAATCTCAATTCAAGGTAGAAGTAATTATTATATTTGTAAAGAGCATAAAAAAAGGCATCAAGTGGTATATTCACTTTATACAAAAGCCAGTTATACAATTTGCTATAAATTTACCCCTACCTCCACTCCTTCTCCCTCTAGATGGTTCTGAAATTTGCCTACATGATAAGTCTATCATGTTGAAACTTTGACAAAACAACATTTTACCTTAATTTTTGGTTATCAGTTTCTTTTTCTCTGGCCTTAGTTCTGAAAAGGCAATTCCTGTTAATTGAGTTGAACTTTAAGCCATAACACTTAATTTTTCTAAATTTAGGAATAATCTTTTATGCAACCTCCTTATAGGTTAAATATATGGCTAATATTATTTATTCTCCATGAATTTTTGCTTTGTTTTATTTCATTGATGTCACTTGATATTTCACTTTCTATTAAAAATATATTTATTTTTTTAAATCAAGCTTTTTCTTTTGTGAAAAAAAAATTGAATTGTTGTTCTTTTTACATGTTGTATAAATTGTAAAGGAATGTCTGGCCCTTCATTTCATAGATTTAACTAAATGTCTTTGAGGCATCTTATATCAAAATACATTTTAAGGTTTTTTTTAGAGATGACATAGGACACCATTAAAGTTTTTGCATTTCTATGTTTCCTAGAGGATTTCTATGCTTGACATAGAAATACAAATATGAAAATACAGGATTTCTATGTTTCCTAGCTTGAATAAATTTATATGCAATTTTGAGACGAGGGGCTACAAAGTAGGTAAAAACTTGCAAATGGAACTGTGGTATGACTAATTAATTTGTAAGAAATGTAAATCAATTTAAAGATTAAAAAACAATCATATGGTAACCAAACAAGACAAATAAATAAATAGAAGTATCCCTTTACAGCCATTTAATGGAGTGTCTCAGATGTAGGTCACCCTTAAGATTGAAATGGACAAAGCTTCAATTATGAATCTGATTTCTTTAAACAGACTGAAGGGACAAACCTCCAAGCTTTGACTAATTCAATTTCACTTTTGGGCTCTTTCCTTTTCAATGGTAACTTTCTTTGGATTTTTTCCAACCAAGCAAAAACAGTAGGGATAGCATCAGGTATAAGTGACCTTCCACTTAGCCAACATACCCAGGAGAAAATTGTGCAGCTCTATACTAATGATTGATAAATTTTTTGTTGATTATATTTTTGACTTACAAATAAAAGTGAACATACCACTTGATGCCTTTCTTTATGTTCTTTACAAATATAATAATTGCTTCAATTGCAACTTCAAATTTCAGCACTTTTTGAACTCTTGAAAATAACCAAAATATTTCTAGTTTTTGGGTATAAAAAAAAGCTTAAAACATTGGTCTCAAACTCACTGTTTCATTATTAATCTGCTTTCTAAATGTCATATAATCCACAATCACTGATTTTCCACAATTAAGCTGGATTAACAAATTTAACAATATTATGCTGTTTTCTTTTCCCTTGACACCAAATTTTTGGTAAAATTCTAGTTTAGTGACTTCTTGCTATCTTGGAAAGGGATTAGGTCAGGAAAATGAAACTTTGGGGATGGGTCTACCAGCTAAAGTATATCCTGGGAAGATATTTTAAAGTACCAATCTCCACTCCTTCTCCCTCTGAAATTCACCTATATGACAGGTCTATACCTATTGAGATTTTGACAAAACAACATTTTACCTTAATTTTCAGTTACCAGTTGCTTTTCTCTGCCTTTAGTATCTGAAATTCTAATTCCTTTTTATGGAGTAGAATTCTGAGCCATATCAATGTTTTTTTTTCAAAATTTAGGAAATGTATTTGCAAATATTTAAAACCTTATAAACTGGGATTGAGCAAAGCTATGAAGCTGAAAACAATTTTGTTGTACTTCACTCAAGCAGAAGATCATTTTCCAAACCTAACCCCTTTCCAAGATAGCAAGAAGTCACTAAACTAGAATTTTACCCAAATTTTCAATCAAAGCATGTGTTTTTGGTCATTTTTGACAAAATAATGTACTATGTTTTTCAGGGGCCAAAATTTGCTTGGTTAGGTCAAAAAGTGCTTAAATTTGAATTTGTAATAGAAGCACATATTATATTTGTAAAGTACTTACAAAAAGGCATCAAGTGGTATTTTCACTTTATTTGTAAGTGAAAAAATGAACAACAAAAAGTTTACCCCCAACCTGCCTAATTTGCAAATATATAGCCCAAATTGTATATTGTCAATGTATTCTGCCAACTGTTACTTGTTTCTCTTGCCTTGTACCACATCAAATATTGTATACCCAGAGAAAAATAAGTAGTAATAAGCTATGTATACATAAGCATATGTTATTTAACAACAACTTCTCTAGTGCTTAACTATGACCCCTAAGTAGCCTAATATTGACTAGAAATGAGTAACAAACAAAATGAAATTTAGACTAAATGGCAATCAAGAACTGGATACAGACTAAAGGGGGTCAAATAATTGGAGTTCAAAGAAGTTGGTGATTTGTTAGTGAAATAAACACTTCGCTGACTAGTTTAGGACTTGTAATTGATGAGCCTACTGAAATTTGCCTATCCTATGCAATTGAAATATTTTTTCCTTTTTCAGCAGAGCATTAAGACAATTTATCACAATGAAAAACATCCAGAGAATCTTCAATGAAATGACTCAAAAAGACAAATTTAATCTTACAATTAAACTTCTGGCCACAAAAATAGTATTAGGCTACCCAGCTCTGAGATAATTGCTGAAGGTGTATTTGCCCTTACAATCAGAAACTAGCCCCAGCCTCTTCCTTGTCAGAATTTCAGGATTTCAAACAATACAGAGCGTGTCCGAAATCTTAAGTATGCAGAATTAATTTCGCATCCGTCTGGAATTCTCAGTCCGGACTAGAATTTCATCTGTAATTATCGCAAGGTTATGATGTCAAAAACCCCACGAAAAAATTCTACGAAATTGCAGCATTTATCTGAGGTTTTTCAGAAGAAACTAAAGAAAGATAGTGGCGATCCATATCCAAAGCATAAGGAAGACCAGAGCATAAGGAAGAAAGATCTGTTTCCAGAGAGATTTCAAATTCCAAAAATGTGTGACAAAAAAAACTTCCAGTGTAAATGGCTAAGAATATCTCAGTTTAAAAAAAAATTATTTGTGATCAGCTGCTTTTAGATGATTATTATTAAGGATGTAGATCTTCACCTTGTTCAGTGATCATAGAGTTTTAATTGTATGATAACTGCTAAATACAATGATCATTGACTTCTTGTTCTGTTATTCTTGAAGCCAAAAAAATTAAGCTGTTTTAAACAAAGAGAAAACACAAAATTTCTCATGCCCTGCTAAAGGATCATCTCTAAGCAGAGTAATAGCTGATCAGCAGTTTTTTGATAGTTGTTTAATAAAGTGATTGTTAATATTCTAGTTGAGTGACTTCTTGTTATCTCAGAAAGGGGTAAGGTTAGGAAAATGAAACTTTCAGGGGTGGGTCTACAGGCTAAAGTATATCCTGGGAAGGAATTCTAGAGCACTCACCTCCACTCCTTCTCCCTCTAGAGATCCCTGAAATTCGCCTATCTGACAGGTTTGACAAGTTTAACAGGTTTGTCAAAATTGAAATTTTGACAAAACAACATTTTATCTTAAGTTTTAGTTACCAGTTGCTTTTTCTCTGCCTTTAGTTCTGAAAATGCAATTCCTGTTATGAGTAGAATTCTGAGCCATATCAATGTTTTTTTTTCAAAATTTAGGAAATGTATTGGCATATCTTTGAAACCTTATAAATTTGGATTGAGCAAAGTTGTGAAGCTGAAAACAATTTTGTTGTACTTCATTCAACAGAAGATCTATTTTGCAAGATTTCACATTTATAACACATATTTTGAAGGTCGGGGCCCTCTAGAGGGAGAAGGAGTAGAGGTAGGTACTTCAAAGTACCTTCCAAGGACATACTTTAGCCTGTAGATGCATCCCTGAAAGTTTCATTTTCCTAACATAACCTCTTTCTGAGATAGCAAGAAGTCAATCAACTAGAATTTTACCAAATGATTTTCTTTCAAATAGAATTGATCTACCCTAAATAGGGTGATAATCCTGTCTTCAAGCAATCATCACATTAAAGCTGCAAACCCATTGTTAACATCACAATGCAAATAAGCTGAAATTGCAGAATAATTGACTAAGTATTAGTGCAGTATTAGCATTTTAACCATGGTCTAGCTCCTTTAGAATTATGTTTGAGTAACCTGATGTGAGCTACCTCTTCTAATCAGGATAGGGCTTTAAATTAATTTCCCAGGGATGAAAAATATGGTAGTTTTTCCTCTAACTACATATATTTAACTATATTGTGTATCAGACACAAATTTATTTTTAAGCTTTTTGATCTAAAGGATTTTTTTTTTAAACTTGGTCAACTATCAGAGACAGCACCTTACCCATTCTTGAAATTATACTAAACAAATCTGATAAATTCTAGTAGGATCCAATTTGGTGATATTTTGCTATGTACATTTATTCCATCTTTTATTTAAATTTGATACTCCTGTCACTAACTTCAGCAAATCAACAAAAAGTTCTACTTTTTGTGTATAGAACCCCCTCCTCTTTCCCTATTTGACCTAAGGTCTATGAAAAAAAACTTTAAAAGCCTTAGCCTTTTTGACCTAGGGTCATAGTCTCAGAATCTCAATCAAACAGATGGATGGACAAATAGATATTGCAATGTCTGTGTTATCTGTAGTTAACACATTTGATCCCAGAAAAGATTTAACAAATTTTATCATTGTCACATCAAATTTAGCGTGCTGATGAACCTGATATTTGCCTTGTAGTGTCCTTTTTCAAATAATATTTATCAAAAATAAAAAAAAAGTCTTTTATTTTTGCTGTTTAAGATGTTTATGATTTTACAGAATGTTATATTTGAGTGTGGGTGTGTGCTAGGATTAACAATGCTTATGACAGCAAAGGTCCTTCCATTTGTGGCACCACAGAGTATTGAATCCCTGACCCTATACTCCTGAGTCAACTGTCATATTTGACATATGTGAAAAAATGTATTTAATTTTTTTTGGCTCCTAAAGGTGTTGTTGAAAATAGTCAGAGCTTTGGGGTGTGAATCCCCTTATTTGTCCTGTTGGAAGGAGGCTAGTACTGTACTTGCAATTTTCATAGTTTCTTGTTAATCTTATAATCTCAATTTTTGGAATTTTCTTGTTTCTTTACCACTTCAATGGTATTCTATGAACCTGTTCTTGTTCTTTGTAATATGCCTTTACTTTATTTGGGATATATCTGTAGGCTTCTCTTTGATACTCTACAATAGCATCCTTATTTAGATCAGGTTGCATGTAGCTTTTTCTAAATGTCGTCAAGTCTCTTAAGTCACTTATACCTGATGCATTCCCTACTGTTTTTAGTTGGCAAAAAAAATTCAAAGAAAGTTCCCATTGAAAAGAGCCCGAAAGTGAGGTTGAATTTATCAAAGCTTGGAGGTTTGCCCCTTCAGTCTCTTGGAAGAAAACAGATTCATAATTGAAGCTTTGTTCATTTCAATCTTAAGAGTGACCTACATTTGTGACAATTCATTAAATGATTGTAAAGGGATACTTTTATTTATTTATTTGTCTTGTTTGAATTCTAAATGATTTTTTTTAATTCTTTAAATTGATATACATTCCTTACAAATTAATTAGTTGCACCACAGTTCCATTTGCAAGTTTTGACCTACTTTGTAACCCTTGGTCTCAAAATTGCATATAAATTTATTGAAGCTAGGGAACATAGAACTCCTGTCTGTTTGAAGAAAATGGATGGATGTAAGTTGGTTTAATTACACTAAAGTCCTAGGGCCATTGCAATTAAAACAAAACAATAAAGATTAACTATAAAATACTTGACATTACATAAGTATAACAGTCACAAAGAAAAATCATTCACAAAATTTTACTTTTGTGCTCAGTTGCCAACCTGAGCAATTGCCTAATTTTTTAAACCTTGCAAAACATTCACTAGTCATCTCTCATGACCCACACTTGTCTATACATAAACAATTCATTGAAAAGGAACAAATACCCAACTGACATTTCTTCATTTGTACTTATGCTTAATAAGTTTAAAAGAAAGCTTATATGGCTAAGTCAGTAGGCCAGTAAAGGACCAGGTGGTCCTTTAGCCGGGAAGTGCAATAGGAAGCTAGGGGCAAGCCATCCTTTGCTTTTGCATGCCCTTCCTGCTTACTGTCCCCACATTTCTTTAGGTAACCTTTTAAAGTTGGACCAATTCTAGCTGAGCTAACAGAGTCACATCACTGATCCCTGTCCCAAACCAAATAAACTGGTAATGCCAGGGATTAAACCTGTGTCAAGTTATAGTTGCTGCCCATAAACAATATGCATTTTATTTAGACAAATTAAATTTAAGGCAGGTATCAACAAAACTACATCTGGAATTGTATTTACTTAAGATACAATAAGCAATATGAAAGCATAGTTTTGTGATATTCTAGTCTTGAAATAATACAAAATAAGAAAAATTATGTTCTATTTGTTTTCCATAAGCTCATTTGAGACTGCAATATGCCCATGGTGAACTTATAATCTCTCTAAAATGCTTTAAACAGAAGGAATTGTAAAAACAATTGTTCTGATCAGCAAGAAAAATATTAACATAATTCTCTAAACTTGGAACTTTTTAAGACAACTTCTTAGCAAAGCAAATGCAAAGCAAAAGAATTCAGCTAAAAGGTGGTAAAATATAGGACAAATCTAATTGGTCTAAATAATCAAGGCCTATAAACACAACTGCCTTCTAATCTCAATTCTTTGTGTTTCTGATTCTTAGCAGCAGCTTTGTAATGGAAAATCTCAGTTCTTTTAGCCTACTAGATATGGTCTAGATTGTTCTGGAGACATTTACATTTTATTTTCTCTAGAGATATATTTAGTGCATAAGTGGATATGCACTATGTTACAAATCTAATGATCACCCAATTTGCATGACCACTAGATTTCAAAGGCCAGAGAAAATTCAATCCTTGAATCTAGTGATGACCTTTGATCTTGATTGCCATCATAAAAGTCATGGGCCTTACTTATTGTTAGGCATAGGCCTACCAAAGACTATAGTAAATGCTAGATATACCCAGTGTCTGACCTAAGCTATCCAAAATCAAAGTCTTGACAATTGTGCATGCATTATCTGTAAGAGAAAACATTGCTCCTCCATCAGACAGAGCAAAAAAATGTCCAGTACTTTAATTTGCAGTAGTAGCAAAGTGATTAGGAGCTACATGGAAGCTGTTTTCAATCTGATGGTTGATTTCTGTTTCTTCCCCTATTACTGAGTTGCTGTTGAATACGGATTTGACCTTCAAAGAACAAATGACAAAAACAGCTTTCGGACTGAGTATTCAGAATTAACCCTGCATCGGGATGCAGCATTCTAAGATTTCGGACACGGTCACAATATATTTACTTGCGTCAAATGCTGTTATTCTCGTAGTTATCCATAACGTTTCGAGTGACACGTGGCCGGATAAGTATTTGTTATTATCTCTTAGGGGTTAAACCGGGATAAGTGGAAATGCAATCAGCCAAGTAAAAGAACACGGGGCAATACTCCGTGGGACTGATGCCGAAATGGGTAAATAATCAGGGCATATCAAAATAAGGTAGCGTTAATGTGTTGATCACGCTTGGTTGAAGAGGGGATCACTCCAGAGATGTTGTTTAAGTAAAATTGGTGCAAACAGTATTACTGGCTTTCATATAAAGTGAATATACCACTCGATGCCTTTTTTAATGCTGTTTACAAATATAATAATCGCTTCTACCGCAAATTCAGATTTAAGCACTTTTTGACCTCTTGACCTCTTAAAAATGACCTATATATGGGGTCATTACAAACCTGTAATAGTTTAGAAACAAATTTGGGCTATATGTTTGCACATCAGGGGGGTGGGGGTAAAGCATAGCATATATTAAATACATAAACTAACCATTACTTTTTTTCTGTGTTTGTGCACATCGAATTTTAATGAGAAGAGAAATCACCAGTGCAACCAGACCAGCTACTAACCTCACTTCCTACCTCAATCGCAGCGACATTGTTCTCGTACAGAGCCTTTGCCACTTTAAAGTATTTATCTGGTATGTTATATAAGGATAATATCTTCACTCAAGCTATTCTATTGGATGAATCAAATGCCTATTCACATAGTATAAAACTGAGACTAAATGGGTCTGATGATTTACATACTTTTTATCTATTAATCTAAAGGTGAGAATTTCGTCAATGCATCCTCTCCCCCTTCCTAAAACCGCACTATTCTTCTCTTAGCAGAAAAGCTTACAGCAAAGCTTTGTCTAATAAAATTGATCGTAATAATTACAGAAACCAAGATAATACCTCTATAATTATTACACTCATTATTCACATAGTATAAAACTGAGACTAAATGGGTCTGATGATTTACATACTTTTTATCTATTAATCTAAAGGTGAGAATTTCGTCAATGCATCCTCTCCCCCTTCCTAAAACCGCACTATTCTTCTCTTAGCAGAAAAGCTTACAGCAAAGCTTTGTCTAATAAAAATGATCGTAATAATTACAGAAACCAAGATAATACCTCTATAATTATTACACTCCCTCTTATCATCTTTATTGTAAAGGGGTTTAGTTAAAGTTAGCTAAACATTCATAGGAGCTCTTTTTCAAAAGTCATATTCATAATCTTAGTTAATTTATCTTTAACCATATCCCTATTAGCACATGACGCCTCACTTTTTTAATTCTTTTTGTATTGTCTCTAACTACTTTTCGCAAAATAAATCTTCCTTCACTTTTAAACTTTCAAGAAACTTTTGATTCTTTTTTTATATAATTTATTACAATTTTATCAAGGTTTAACATATTCTTAAAGTCTTCTGCCTATCTGTCTTTAACACTTTCATTATTACTAAATGAGGCCCCGTTCCTATCTTTCATTGGTACAAGTCCAGACTTATTGCTTACGCTCAATTTCTTAACATGCGTATATTACGCAATCTGACTGCGTCTTTGAATTTTCGGCAGTTCTATGCATGGCTCCCATTTTGTACCTCCTTAATTCACACCTCAGTGCTTTCTGTACTTAACTTAGCCTTCTCTGTTCCTCATACGATCTATCAGTCCAAAACTGCTTATACAAATTTTCTTTTTTCTACTAAGCTTAAAGTATTTTCACCAACATCTGTTAATTATTTTTGCTGCTTTTCCAACTATTTTCCCAAAATTATTCCATCTATTTTTTGTACCGTCAAATTTCAAAAATATTTCTTCCATTACGATTTCTTCACAACACGCAAAAGCTTGTTCTTTTTTTTAAACTAAGTAAAAAAAAAACTAGTTTTTAACTGAAAGTAAGGAGCGACATTAAAACTTAAAACGAACAGAAATTACTCCGTATATGAAATAGGTTATCCCCTCCGCAATCCCTCCCTCTTCACGCTAAAGTTTTTAATTGTTTTAAAAAGTAGAATTGTGGCAAAGAGTCAAACTTTAGCGTAAGAGTGAGGGATTGCAGAGGGGACAACCCATTTCATATACGGAGAAATTTCTGTTCGTTTTAAGTTTTAATGTCGCTCCTTACTTTCAGTTAAAAAACTAGTTTTTTTTATTTAATTTCTGAACGTTTTTGAATTAATGCATGTTTGATTTTGGCTCTCCGCACATAAATTATTAAAATGAAATTTGCATATTAATTCTTTTTTTGGCTAAATATCTTTCTCTTAGTTTTGACCTGACGATTTTGATAAATAAGGGGTGGGGAAGGAGGCCTAGTTCCCCTCCAATTTTTCGGTTACTTAAAAAGGCAACTAGAACTTTTAATTTTTAACAAACGTTTTTATTAGTAAAAATATATGTAACTTAAGAATTAACTTACGTAACAAACTTTTATATTCTTATATTTTTATTATGAATATGAGGGGGTTTGTCCCCTCGTTAATACCTCGCTCTTTACACTAAATCTTAAGTTTTGTCCCAATTCTTTAAGAATGATCCCTGAAACAGAAAGGCCATAGAATAAATAGTTGAAATTACTAGAAATACTTTAGCATAAAGAGCGAGGTATTTATCTCCTCCTAAATACCTCGCTCTTTATACCAAAGTATTTTTAGAACCCCTCATATGCGTAATAATCTCTGTTCGTTTTAGGTTTTAATGCTACTCCTTACTTTCAATTGAAAAAACTTTTTCATGTTTATTTTTCATTGTTTTTTATAGTAATGCTAGAAAATTCCGCGCCCTGTTTATTGAATTTCTCTTCCCCCATGACATATTCCCCCAAGGAAAGATCCTCTCACATATCCCCATCCCCCAAACCAAAAAAATTCCCCGAAAACGTCTGTACACTTCCCAATAACCATTACTGTATGTAAAAACTGGTCAAAGTTTGTAACTTGCAGCCCCACCCCCAGGGACTGTGGTGGAGTAATTCATCCCCAAAGACATAGTTATTATGGTTTTCAGCTATGTGGAACAAAATGGCTATCTCAAAATTTCGATCCGTTGACTTTGGGAAAATAATTAGCGTGGGAGGGGGCCTAAGTGCCCTCCAATTTTTTTGGTCACTTAAAAAGGGCACTAGAACTTTTCATTTCCGTTAGAATGAGCCCTCTTGCGACATTCTAGGGCCACTTGGTCGATACGATGATCCCTGGGAAAAAAAAAACAAAAAACAAACAAACACGCACCCGTGATCTGTCTTCTGGCAAAAAGTACGAAATTCCACATTTTTGTAGATAGGAGCTTGAAATTTGTACTATAAGGTTCTCTGATACGCTGAATGCGATGTTGTGATTTTTGTTAAGATTCTATGACTTTTAGGGGGTGTTTCCCCCTATTTTCCAAAATAAGGCAAATTTTCTCAGCCTCATAACTTTTGATGAAAAAGACTAAATTTGATGAAACTTATATATTTAAAACCAGCATGGAAATCCGATTCTTTTGATGTATTTTTTAGCATCAAAATTCCGTTTTTTAGCGTTTCGTTTACTATTGAGCCGGGTCGCTCCTTACTACAGTTCGTTACCACGAACTGTTTGATATTACGAACTGTTTGATCGTTACCACGAACTGTTTGATTGACTTTATTCGGTAATATGAACGAACTGTTGATGAAAAATAAGTACCCTCCCCCCCGAAAAATGGTAAATTCGCAAAATCAACCATTCAGTTTCATCTGTAATTGGTTCACGATGCCAAATAAAGCCAATTTAAGCCAAAAACAACATAAAAATCAGTTAGCTTATGTACGTAATCTACTACGCCCATATCTGTCACTGCTAGGGGCAGGACTACAGTAATTAGAATAACAGTGGTTAATAGGTTTGTAAAAAGCAATGGCGAAATAAGATAAGTATATCGTTGTTCTTTTTTATCTGTTTCTGTTCTGAGCTATAAGCAAAAATCAATCAGTGACTGCCTATTTTATCATTTACGCCCACTAAGTAATAACCTGCTAAATTTTTCAAACAGGTAGCTTACACTAATATAAAACATAAGTAGCACCTCTATATCGATTTTGCATGTTAAATCATTCTTCCTAGATAAACTTCTTTTGCTTATGTACCGTACACTTATGCCTTCTTATTTAGTGCATTGCAAGTTCCAAATGGTTGAGCTTATAGCTAAAATTGATAAAGAATCTAAAACACTGGCAGAGAAAAAGTAAGAAAATTATGTTTATTTACCTTAAAACAAACTTGGCCTTAGGCTAGAAACAAAAGTTAGCTGATTTTATGGCTTTATCATTATTTTTGGCTTATTTCTTTTTCACAGTTGGTTCCTAATGCTTAATAAAGCCAACTTAAAAAAAAAAACTTTTGTAGATTGTGTAGGGCCATGTTTGGCTCAGTAAGAGGGTGAACGGGCCTGGAAGGTAATTAAAATGACTGTAATTTTTATTTCAGTAAAAAGTGTTGAATGGGGAACCATCTAGTATATTTTTTTTATTTCTATCTGATCTCTTTCTTTATCAGAAAAATAACCAATGACTGCCTTACCTTATTACCTACCCCGCTTAAATGGGGAATCGAATAATATATTCCTTCTTCTTTTATTCGATTTCTGTTCTGTAAGGAAAATTAACTAAGAAGTGTCTTCCTCACTTTCTACACCAATGTAACGAACTGATAATTTGGCCCTAGATGTATTTTGCCTAGTGCTATGCTTGGAATCTTTATAGCGGGGGGGGGGCTGCAACAATTAAAATGACAGTGATTACTATATTGGGAAAGAACATTCAATGGATCACGATTTCTTTTACCAGATTTCTATTCTATAAGCAAAACTAACCAGAAACAGTTTGCCTTACTATCTAGCTCAATGAAATTACTAGCAAATTTGAACATATGCTATAAACAAAAGTGGACTGGTTTTGTTGGTTTGTCATTATTGTTTTTGCTGATTCCTCATCAGCGGTCAGTTCATTCTGCTAAATAAAGCCAAACGAAAAAAAAACAACAACAAATAAATAAAACCAACACAAAAATCAGCAAACATATGTATGATAAAAAAAACACCTCTAGAGCAATTCAGCCTATTCAAGCTGTGTCTTATAGATATTCCGTCCTCTGCTTTTATATGCTTACGCCTCCTTATTCAGAGCGATAACAACTCACAAAATGACGAAGGCTATGGCTATATTTAGCATCTCTACAAAAAGTCAGATGTTTATTCTATCTGAAGCCTTGTTACTGATAAAAAATATTAAGAAATGGAAGAGAAAAACATGAAAAACTATGTCTATTCCTAAGAAATTAGAACTTTACCAAAATGCCGGTTGAATATGATAGTTAGGGATAAGAATGTTGGAGTTTCTAAGAATGCTGTTCCGTCACCGTACTTGTTTTTTAGAATTATAGTCTTAAATGCAAGGGTGATGTTTCCATTTTCACATGACTGTAAGAAAGGTGCACCCCGTTCACCATCCCAAAGGTTAGATGCACACAATAAAAAGAAAAAGTAGGAGAAGATGTGGATTTACTAAGTCACTTTGTGTTCCATGGAGGCAAGACTAGCGCACAAATGTGAAACTGAAGATGGGCACAAGCAACCAGGTTGAAGGGTCTAAGGTTGTTTGCGCTGCGCATAAGACATTATCTCTCTGGGGGAAGATATTTTGGACAAAGCAAGTAGAAAAAGCAGCGAAAATTGTAAACATGTTTTAGGGGGAAGTACACCTGTGCGTTTCTGCAATAAACTTCAGGAAAGTCAAGGAAAGCAGTAGCGTTCTTTTTCAATCTATAAATGCTCTTTAGCACTGGGCCGATTTATAACAGCGTTTCGCCAAAACTGAAAGCATCTCAATATCTTCCGACGTCAGATATAAGCTACAATCATTAGCCAGCTCACGACGTCCCCAAAATGGGCCCACTGTCACATAGATGTAAAAACGAATTTTAAGGAACTGTGGCCAAAGGATTTCTTAAAATCCGTGAAGTTTGATTTTTCTATTTGGTCAGCAGATATTTAGCATAAAGTTGTGACCCAGTTTTCATATCGTCGGCGGATATTGGTATAGTTATTTGCTCCTTCATGGGACCCTAGCCAGCCATCACGTTGTGCTTGCAACAAGTCTCCTGGCGAGACATGCATTTTTTTTTTGCACTTGTAGTAATGTTTACTGTTGCTACTGATAAATTATGCCCAATACCATAGCGGTTACATCACCAAGGTTATACTGACTTGGCCATATCCTTAGAAAACTTCACCTCATTGAGCAATGAGTATTTCTTGTAAATCTTTCATCCGAATGTGATATGCAACCAGATGGTTTACTCATAAAAACGATGAGATGTTGTCAAAAATTATCTTGATCCATTTGTGTGTATTTTCGAATCTGATTGAAGGCTGATCGGCTGCAGTCTCCAATTTATTGACAACTGGCAGAATATCCTAAAATCTGAGAGACAACATTTTGAAGTCTTGTGCCTGCAAGGTGATGGCAGATAGAAAGTGAGGTGATATGATCCTACTTCTAGAGCAAATACACTTAAGTTTCCTGAACTTCTAATAGCCATTGATGAGATCAATAACGGAACAACTGACTTGGCAAGCATTTACATTTAATTTTCTCTATACTTTATGCTATGTGTTGGTGATCCATGATTTTGAACGTGATTTAACGTTGGAATGAAATTCCCAAGAAGCTTTTACTAAGCTGTATTTAAGGTGGTCCTCAAACAAATTATCGGTATGTGTTCAGTTTATGGAACTCGGCTACCGCATGTGCAACACGGAAAATAATAACCACAAAGAAAAAACATTAATGAACGAAACATAACAAAAGTTTTGACCGAAATATAACGAGTTGCACTAATATGTATCAAAACTGGCATAATACTCATCCTCGTCATTAAGGTTCCCGTGAATCCTGCTATATGGAAAAGAAGGGAAATTGTAAACCATAGCGTTTCACAATAAAGAATCATTTTATAAACACTACTAACTAAATACTAAACGTTCAAGTATAATTGTTTGCTCTAAAAGTACTTTAGCAATCAAACTCTATATTGCAATTAATTTTTTTAACTGACGGTTATAAATTATAACCTTACAACTTATAGTTTAGTCCCATTTCACTCTGTCGAGGACTTTTTTAAAAGGATATTTTGGTAGCCTTTTGAAATAGAAAATATTTTGCTTGCTGGAGAAACCTCTACAAATAAGTCAGAAATAAAATAAAGGACTGGTATTAGAAACACTTCACATAATATGAACGAAAGTAAATAAAATGACACCAGGAACAAATACACATATGGAACAATTAATGAATATAAATAATTGCCACTGTAATTTTGGGGAAAAGAAAAAGGTAAATTAATGAATTCCATAAATGGATTGAAGATCTTAGTCCAGAAAGTCCAGGAAGCATGGCATAATAGAGCCAACATACCTTTCAGTTCTTGCAACTGCAATACCACTCTGCCTAGGTTTTAGAGCCCAATCGTTTCACCAACCTCAGGAGTCACGAAAAAGTTTCGAAATTAGTCTATGGGGCAAGAAGTATCTGTTGATGAAATTTGTAGTCTAAAGCTCGTATTCAACTGATGTTGCATCATTTGCAAAAGTCGTCAAGTTTGACTGTTTGACTAAATTATTCAAAGCCTGTTTACCAAATTTATTCGCCACAATTTATTACTATCGCATTTGTAATATGGTTTAAAGTTGAGAATAAGCAAAATCGAATCCAACACTGCTTAACTTCTGATTTAATACGAAACCAGATGCTAACCTCATTTCATACCTTAACCGCAGCAGTGTTATTCTCGTACATCGTACTAATCCCTTTAATGTATTTGTCTGGTATTTCATACAAGTATAAAACCTTCGCTAAAGCTCTTCTATCAACAGAATCGAAAGCTTGCTCAAAATCTATTAAACTGAGGACCGAAGGTGTTTCATAAGTTAGGCACTTCTTAATTATTAGCCCAAGAGTGAAAATTTGGTCGACACATCCTCTACCCTTTCTAAAACCGCACTGTTCTTTTCTTATAACTTTGTCTACATCATCTCATCTCTCAGCCTAAGAAATATCATATTACTAAGCAATTTGCTACCTACAGAGACCAGGCTAATGCCTCGATAGTTACCAAACTCACTCTTATCACCATTTTTATACAATATTTTAATTAGGGTTTTCTTAAAATTGCTTGTTCCTTCCCCTTTTTCAAAAATCATATTCATAATTTTCAATAACTTATTTCTAACCTCAGAGCCATCATATTTAAGAAACTCATTTACCACACTATCAACGCCTGGGACTTTATATTTTTTAATCCTTTAGTACTGTCCCTAATTCTTCCTCACAAAACAAATCTTCTTTCACATACAAGGGTACCAAAAGCTTTTTTGATTTTCCTCTATATCTTCCCCTGCAACTCTATCTCCGTTTAGCAGATTCTCAAAATGTTCTGCCTATCTCTCTTTAACTCTTTTCTTATCACTAATTGTGGTCCCATTCCTATCTTTAACTAGGACAAGTCTGGATTGACTGCTCCCTCTCAGTTTACTGATGTACAATATTTTACTATTATGTCGTCTTGCTGCATCTTCCAGATCATCGGCAATTTAATCTACAGCCTCCATTTCACACCTCCTTAGTTCATTTCTTCACTTTCTTTACATTCCTCGGCAAATTTATCCATTTATTCCATTTGACACCTCGTTAGTTCATAGTTTAATGTTTTCTCCAATTTCTTTACATTCCTCTTTTTTTCATATGATCTATCACTAAGATAATTTTTGTACAAGTCCCTTCTCCTCTCTATTAAACATAAAGCTTTTTCACTAATATTCCTAGATATGTTCCTAAGTTTTCTCCCTAAGACACCCGCAGTAACCTCTCAAAATGTTTTCCAAAAATTATTCCATCCATCCTTTTCATTGTCAAATTTTAAACTCTCAAGCTTAGTATTGAACTGTTCCTGGAAATTTCCCTCAAATTCTCATCCTGGAGTCTAACAACATGATAACTTCCCAGGAGGTAGTTACCCTTCCGAAATTTCAGCTTTAAATTAACCCTAGACACAACTAGATGGTCATTTTGTTTTTAACATCAATATTAGCGCTCCTATAAACCCTAGTATCTTGTATTGATCCTGCCAGTCTTCGGTTTACAATAACAAAATCAATACGGTTTGATGTTTTACCATCACGTGAATACCACTTATAGGCCATTTTATGACCAAACTCTGTATTGGTTATAATTAGATTATTGTACCTATAAAATTGCAGCAGTCTGTAGCTATTACTGTTTTCTGTCCCTGCATCAAATTTATCAGGCTAGGAAACCATCTATCCCGATTTTACTGGCTTGCTTTTTACTAAGTCTACGGTAACACACAGACTATTTGCCCAGTTTTTGTGTTTTGTCAAAAGGCTATTGGAACTGACACGAAAAATGCATCTACTAGTATGACACACTATTTTCTGGCTTCAACTATTTCATCGCTATAATGTGAAAATGTGAACGGATTTCAATTGCTCTTTTTAAGACTATGACAAAGGGTACGAGGAAATAATAATGAATGAAACTCAAGTTCTCTGAAACAAAAACTATCTAAGATCATCCTAAACAAAAATTCAGTTAATCGTAAAACTAAATACGAAATATTGTGGCATTCATTTTACTCCTATTTTGTTTTTGCAATGCATTCGTCCGAGACAATAGTACCACTTTTCTGTAAAGGGCAACTCGGAAAATTGGGAAGTATTTTTTAACTAACCCATACTTCACTCTCAGCCTAGCCCTACCAGTCTCATAATCAAAAGTAGATACAAAACCTTGGAATCCGTCTAAAATCAGGAAAACCTAAGTTAAAAGAAACCACGTATACCTTCTATTAAAGTCGAAATACGAGAGAAGGAGAAAGACAGAGAAAGAAAGATAGAAACAGAGAGATAGTTAGACCGAGAGATGGACAGAAACAGAGAGAGACAGAAAAAGGGTCCTCATTATGACCATAATCATCATTTCAGAGTGTTATTTATTAATAAGAGTGGGTTACTTACAAAGTCTTGAAACTCAAGAAAATCAACAAAAGAATCCAAACTAAACAGACATCAACTAAAACAGCTGAAATATCTTCTAAAGCTGAGCTCTCACAGAGCTTTAAAAACCAAACTAAGCTTTGGAATATGCCCTATGCGGAAAATTAGCGTCAATATTTTATTTTCATTTAGTATATACCGTGTTTAGACTTGAGATTTTTTAAAAGTCTTTGACAATGAAAAAAAAAAGAAGATATGACATGATTCAAGCATCATTTTCTATTAAAAGTTCTTAGAAAGCAAAAAAAAAATTGCAAATCTTTCTTTCATTACAAAAAAAAAAGTGTTATTACCAGTTAAACACGGTTCTCTCGAAATAACGTCTTATAAAAATCTTAAAGGTAGCAATAAACTAATATATACTGTGAGAGCGTCGCTTAAATAACGTAACAAAATAATTTGAATGATAAATTGATTGCCATTAACTACAACTTTGGTAGAAGCGAAGGTTTAAAACCTTCATAGTAACATATAATAACAGATTTACTTCTAACAACTTGCACCAACTCTTAAACAAAGAATAAAAAATCCATCATCGCAACTACCACAGAAATAAAGAACTGATTCTGGTTCGTTAATTTGTCTTTTGCAGTAAAAATAAACGTTCTGATCTTTGGTACTCAAAAGCGAAAAATAGACAAATCTTCCAAACTATACATTAGCCTTAAAAAAAGAAACCTGAACTAAGCACATTCTGTCGATTAGTCTTTTCTAATATTACAAATTTTATCAAGATGTATTCAGAGAGAGGCGAGGGTGGGTAAACTCGAAATATGAAGAGAATTAAAAATCCCAACTACCGGGATTCCGGTAGTTGGGGCCCATTCTTGCTGCCCACTCCTCTGTTCTTGCTCCACATATTTATGTTTCGGGTGTTCCAAAATAAGATATTCCCTTTTCTTGTTCGCCGAAATAATTGGAAGATGAAACTTTCGACATAAAAAATTGTCTTTGTCTCGTCTTGGAGGCATGAAAAAAACTTGTCTCGATGACTGGTAATAGTAACGAGTTACGTTTCATCTTCAAAATATCCGTAGAGCTTCAAAGAAAGAAGGCCGATTGGTAGGATTTTATGGCCCGTGATCCCATCTTTTCTGAAATCAAATTCTTCAGTAATTAATACTATTTTAGCTTTATCTGTTGTCAAAAACCATTCGAGGCCAGAACTGATGGAATAAAATCCCGTAGCACTTTTTGAATAAACAGCAGCCTGGTTGTAATCGACCACTATATTTAACAATCAGAGATAAGCATTTACTGTATCCGTAGAAATTTATATTAACAAAAAAAAATGTTAAAGCCCTATTGATAATGATATTTTACTAAAATTGAAATTCAGCTAGCGCTAATTTGAGCCAATCAGATTTTTCTGATTCGGTGAATAATTCTGATCGGTTTGAGATAGCACTAGCTACATCTCGGTATAAGTAGAATCTTATTGCCAATGGGACTTAAACAAGAAGAACTAATGAGATAATACTTGCTTTGTGCAGACATTAAATAAATAGCGTAATAAGATAACTGATGAAATTAGTGCCATCTATTACTAATTACTTGTATAGGATTTTTTCAATGTAACATGCAGATATTCATATGATGTCCTTCAAATGAAAATATAAGGCTTATTAAGATGTGAAATATGAGAAAAAGATCTTTAGTCGAAGACGTTAATGCGTAAAATAGTTGTGTTTTCTGAACTTAGTATTTGTTATATAAGTTGAACTTTTACTTCTTTCTAAGCAGTGGCAACCGAGGTCTCGGAGGGGCAGTCACCCCCCTGCCCCATAATAAATTATGTCCCTGTTTCTAAGTGCTAATTTTGAATATTGATGTGTTCAATGGCTAGCTTGTCGAGATATTGAGATAAGTTTTAACCACATGAACCTTTATCTGATGAAACTTTTAAAACAAAAAAAGTGCCAATAGGAGGGGGGAGGGAGCATTTTCCCCTGAATGTTTTTGTACATCCCTTTTTTTGTATTTTCATTGAAAAATACTTTTTTTTTGCTGAGAAAATCGAAAAAATAACAAAATTGACCCCTCCCACATTTTTGAAGCGCATTTACCCTCCCCCTTCTACATTTCCGTGAATTGATTGGATTTATCATATAGTAGATTTGCTAGCAATATTTGTCTAATATGTGCGCTTCCTTTTTTTAGAATGTGCTTAGTCCATTCTATAATACCAGAAAACATACAGCTACAATTCAAGCCAAAGCTCTGTCGAAGATAAAAAATACGTCACTAGAACAAAAAGTGCTAAATAAAGCTTTCAAGCACAACAACCGTGAAACAATAAACTCACAACGCAAACTCAATGCACACTCATGGTTAAAGATTGAAACCCATACTTTAAGCCGAGATGTTTGCCTTACAGTATCAATTGCGTATTCCAAGCAGGAGAGGGGGATAGCAAAAGGAAGAGTAGCTATTTAAGGCTTCAGATTATCTTTGTAAAATTAGAGAAAAAACAATAATCAAGGACTCAAGATATTTTCAAGCCATCCTAATAGATATTAGGTTTGTTAAAAGTATAAGTTTCCTGGAATTTCTGATTTAAGAGTGGGCCTGGAAATCACCAATTTTTGCGCCAATGATATCTTCGATACAAACGGGGATAACGTTCTTTGAAAGCTAAATATAGAAGATATTCGGTATTTTTTTTTTCATTTAAACTGCAAATCTTGTATTGGTGAGAAGGCCTGTAATTTTTATTTTTCATCCCATGAACACGGCTCTGCATATCTTAGATCCGGAGTTACCCCTCCCCCCCTTTAGGTCTACATTCCTTTGAAACTTCCAATTATATGACGTCCGTCTTTATAATAAGCTACAATACTTTTTTTCTTCTCAAATGTCATGCTATATTTATGAATATATCCTACAAAGTAACTACACGGCCATCTAAAATCACCCCCCCCCAAAAAAAAAATCACTTTCGCACCCAAAAATGCTTCCATCCCTAGTTGGGAATCCATCTTAAATGATATATTTTTAATATTTTAAATTTGACTTGACATCATCAAAATCTTACTATTTTAAATCCTACTTCATTATCAAGTATTGTAAACACCACTTACGCAAACAGATGAAAATATTAACGAGATACTTGACCTACACATACAAGGAAGTCAGTACAATGACCTTAGCCCCCGCCCCCTTTCATCTAGCCTCAAGAAGGATGTTCAATCTTCAACCACTGCTAAACAAACAAACGTAAGATTGCACCCACCCCATAGACAAACGGTGAAGATAACACAACAAACTTAATTTCGCCTATACTAATAATGGAAAACAAAGGCAATTGAACAAGGGGTCGGTATTAAAGTGAATCAAGTCCTGTTTATTATGCCGCAAATGGCTCGGCAAATCTATAATAGGCAGGATCTTTATGAAAGTAACCACTGTGGGGCACAGGTTGCTAAAGGTATTTTGGATCTTTATATAGGGCGAAACTATAAATAGTAAAAGTCGTTTTCCGGCGCGTTATTGAAGTCTTTGCTAAATGATTATTTAGAGATTCCTACCAGGACATTTTATGTGGGGTTACGTTGCGACCAATTAACGCGCACTTAAACTTGGCAGTGAATTATTTGGTAGTAAAAGCATGTTCAATACTATTATTAAATAAAAAAAATTGTGATTTGTTATAAAAATTATTATTAAATAAAAGTTACTTTAAATTTGTTTATGAAGTTTCTAATTTAGGTTTTACCACCTGAACCTGTTTATACTTTGAAGTCATGCACATCTTGGCTGCTCTGATATTGCCATATTATACCGATCTCTTGAAAATGGCACTGCTCATAGTGAGAAAATTCTTGACTTCCCAAAAGTTTAACAAGCAATTGCGTAGTCCACCATCATTTACATCTCACTGTGATAAACCCCAAATGTCTTCAGTGAGTCTTGTTGAATTTCTACAAATTAACCAAAAACACTAAACAATCAATCTAGATTTGTGTTGTTCTTTCAACAACTAAAACAGCTGGTTCTAATAGAACTTCTAACGCTGAATCAGAAAATACAGTAAGTGTTCTCAATTTCTACTGTTTCCACAATCATTTTTGATGTTTGTTTTTTTTTTTGGTTAAATTGGAGTGTTCTAAACTTTGATAAATAAATTTCAATTATTTAGAAAATTTTCAAGCATACTTTTGTCCGCTGAATACAAAATATAATGAGAATCATTGAGCTCAAAATCTTTAACTGGCACAGACAAAATTTCTAGAAAATTACAAAAAAATCAATATCGCAAAAAATCATTGATTAAAACGAGGGTTTCTTGTAAAAAGAATCTGGTTGCACATATGAATTCAGAGCAAGAAATTCAATCGGAACTACAAATTTTAGTTCTTGAAACAATTGATTAGTTGACCAGTGTAATCAGAGCTTTAACCGAAGTTATCTTATTTATATATTTTCACAGTTATTTTTTGGACTTGGTTCAGTTTAATACTGAATTAAGCTGAATCAGTTGGTTACATTTAGAAACAATTAACCTTGAATATCAGGAATACAGACAAAAGCACAAAATAAGAATTCGTCAAGATTGTTTAAAATTAGTCCTAGTACTTCTTGGTACGAAACATAAGGCCCGTTTGTGATGCGACTGTAGGCAATGCATTGACCTATACGACTACATAACTGTAAGCTATCCTAGTTTAAAGCTTTGGTTTTAAAGGTACGAAAAAGACAAAAAACTTTCAATTAAAGAAGCAAGTATATCAGTATGATCATTGCAACTAATAGCACTTATAGGACTTGCATCTTGTTGCTATAAAACCTAACCCCCCAGTCGCTTGTGGTTGACTATAAAACATATCTGGACATCCAGACACATAAATCTTAAAAAACAGGAAAGACAAACCAACAACCACGTCTCGCACATAGGCCGACCGTTAAAAAATGAAGTGGAACCCTCAGGCAATAATAGTTAGCTGAGAACAAGTCTAATTAAGAGGCACTTTGGTGGGTTGATCGTCCGGTGGTAACAGGAAGGAAGTGATAGAGCACTGATTATGAAGTAATTTTTTCCTTTTTGTAAAACCGCTTATTATTTTTCTTGAAAATAATATATATCCGTGTAGATTTTCAGGCAGTGAAAATGCACTGGGAACATTTAGGCACTAGAACTTTAACTAGAAGAAAATAATTACTTCGATCCTTCCACTGTTTTAACTGTACAGTCGCCAATCTGCTGAACATAATTGACAAGACCCTCAGTAGAGCTTGGTAGGGCCCGTGGTTTAATTGATTGTAAAGGAAGCGCCGCTTGTGTGGCACTCTGAAAAATTTGTCGCAATGTTTGCTCATGAACTGCCGAGCGTATGAAGGCGGCACTAAAATCTGCATTAATCATTGATCGTGGAGGCACGGATAGTAGAGATAGGTAATTCATCTCTCCAAAGGGCACATAATTAGGCACATTAGGCAAAATAGGGCTGTTATCCTGTGGCTTGGGAGCAATTGAACGTAGCTCTGATGGACTTTCATTTTGGACATTTGCTTGTTGTGTAATTTTAGACGCTGCTTCTTCCTGCAGCTTTAAAGCTGCCATTGCCTCCCTTTCAGCTTTAGGTATAGGCACACAACCACCATCTTTAAAAACGTGGCGATCCACATGCAACTTTAACTTATCTTGTCTTGAAAATGTTTTACCACATCTGGGGCATTCGAACGGCCTTTCGCCTGTGTGCACACGACGGTGGCGCTTCAAATGAGCACTACGAGCAAATGGCGCACCACATATGTCACACTGAAATGGTTTCTCGCCAGTATGTGCTCTGATATGTGCGCGCAATTCAGCTGTCCGTTTACAGTCTTTTAGGCAAAATGGACAAATAGCTGTTATCCCATTCCCAGAAGTGGTGTCTTCCAAAACATTAAAAGGGTAGTTTTCCCCACCTTCTTTCTTTACTTCTTCATCTAGTGTAGACAATGTCGTAGCTGAGCTACTCCTTTCAATAGCATCATTAGATCCGGGAGATGTTGAAGTTACTAGGTCTGAATCACCAAGCAGATCTTTCCGAACACGCAAGGGAGACTCAAGCTGGGAAGCATCTGTCTCGGGAACGTCTGAAAGGCTCACTTCTGGATAAAAGGGACTTCCCACATCACGAAGCGAGTCGACACTTTCGTCCAATTTTGAAAGATCAGAGCTTGGATCATTTGGTCTCTGAAAATAAAGAAACAAATACGTAGAAATGGTTTTATAATGGGAGGTAGATAGGATTAAAACAACGATAACAACGTCAAAAGGGCAAAAACAAGAGGTAACATCTAATTTCAGTTTATTTCCATATAAGAAGAAGCGTTTAAACCTCCCTACCTTTGCCAAAAGTTGAAAAAAAAACATGTTTTTACTACTAATTTTAGTTATATCTCAACGTTTTTTTTACAGCTAAAAACAAAAAAAAAGAATATCTTGGAAATTATTGCAAACTATTTCTAAAAAAGAATTTGGATCGTAGAAAGAAATACACGTCAGTACACAATTACAGAATATTGTCAGTGTCAAATACGCACACGAAAAACTAAAGCAAAATTCTTTTGATTTCTTCATCTTTGTCTTTTACTAATGCGAATATATACGATAATTCTACTGTCTTATCTTTCCAAATAACTTTATAATTTATTTCACTAATGAAGCTTTTTATGGTTGCCAGAGCTTACTTAGCTATTACTGACCTTACAAAGTGTTAAAAAAAAGCAACTGTGACGAAATAAAAATCAGGTCACACTTAGAATGGGGGTTTAAAGTCCCTGAGGTTTTTTTCCTTTTTAAATTTGATGTTAGCATTGTCATCAAGGGCACCGGCAGAAAATTTTCAAGGGGGGCGCCAAAATAGAAGGGGTGGTTGGGTAACAGGGATTATATTTAAGGATTTTTTTAGGAATAAGTTTATTTTCAAATACTTTTAGGAAAAAAAAATCAAATAAAAAGAGCAATCAAATTGTATACAAAATGAAACAAAATACAGGAAATTTTAAACGACAAGGATTCCTGGCAAAGGGATCATTTTATTTAATCAATAATATATTTAATTATTACACATTTCCTCTTAAAAGAAAAGCAAACTCGAACCAAAATTACAGAAAGAATTATTGCTTCCGTAGATTATAAGAGATGTAGACTTGTCTTTATGCAATTTTCTATGCCTTAGAATAGTTAACAGAAGGGGTAGAGATGCTCAAAAATCATCCTGCCTGCATAGATACCATGTTTTGATTTTATAACGGCCGCGTGAAATGTATCTCTTTCGTAATAGGAAAATTCTCCCCCTCGAACGTAATCACTTATATATTTAGACTTTAAAAAAAATATATAATAGCGAAAGAAAAACAGAATTTAAACTTACTAACCAGCAGCCAAATTGACCGTCTTTCCTTTTATTGTCCTATTCAACTGAATAAAATGAACAGTTTAAAAGAAATTTCGTCACAAAAGATTCTTATCAAATAGTTTGTGATGAAAACTGGAAGTAAAAGTGACTTGGGCAAATATTCACCAAAACTAAAAATGGAATTATCATGACAATTGCTAAGCCGGCAGTATTGGCTTTTTATGCTGATTCTAAATATGTAAAATTCTCTCAGATTATTGATACCCACCCAAAACCAAAATGTGAGAAAATTTGCCAAATTTTTGAAAAAAAAGGGGAAGCATCCCCAAAAAAGCAAGCGTTCATATTGACAATTCTTTTTTTAGATACATCATATCAGAGAACGCTACCGTAGAGGTTTCAAGCTCCAGTCTTCAAAATGTGGAATTTCGCTTTTTTTTTCATAAGAAACATCGTCGATGCGTGTTTATTTGTTTTGTTGAAGTACTTCAATGTATTTAAACAAATGTATGTAATGTATTTATCGATAAGAAAATCCTAATATAGAGGTTCTGATTGCTTTAGTTATGTAGAAGATCAAAAGTCCCACAGAATTTCCATCCATACAAACATTAATACTTCCATTCAACCGAAATTCTTTAGTAGTAATATTAACAAGGACTTCCAAAATTAATATTCCTTGCCAATTTTTAAGCATATTCCAATTTTACCCAAAATTGAAATGACAAATTTAAACGTAAGACGGTACTAATCAACGTACACTTATTGATTTACACATTTTAAAATCAATTAACCACGGATTTAAGGGACACATACCTCAAATTATATCTTGGTTAAGCCTGGGTATGATTTGGAAAACAATCAGAAATTAGATAAAAAAAAAGAGCTTTTCAACTGAAAGCAAGGAAAAGATTTGAAACCTATTTGAACAGATTATTGTTTATATGAAGGGGGCTGTCTCCTCCTTAGTTCCTTACCGTGAAGCTTGTTTTTCTTTCCAAAATTTAAAAGAAAATTTACAATTGAAAAAAAAAGATTTTTCGAAGCACTGAAAAACTTGAAGAGGGCAGTCCCCCTTATATACAGAAAAATTATATTTGTTTTAAGTTTTAAACTTGCTCCTTACTTTAGTTGAAAAACCTCTTCTATTTGTTTAATTACATTTCATGAAACTGTAAAGTCTTATGAACACAATATTTTTGGTGACACAGAAAAAACGGATCGTTTTTCAATGATCTCTGTTTGGAGTTTGATGGGTAATAGTCCGTGGTAACGAACTGTGAGTAAGGAGCGACCCGGCTTAATAGTAACCGAAACTCTAAAAACAGAATTTTGATACCAATAGATATATCAAAAGAATTGACTTATTATGCTAATTCCAAATAGATAAGTTTCCATCGAAAGCTACGAGCCTGAGAAAATTTGTCTGATTTTCGAAAAGAGTGGCAAAGACCCTCTTGAGGTCATAGAATTCTAATGAAAATCACAGCATCAGATTCAGCGTATCAAAGAACCCAACGAAAGAGGTTTCAAGCTCATATGTACAAAAATGGGGAGTTTTGTAATTTTTGCAGGAAGAAAGATCATGGATACGTGTTTATTTGTTTTTTTCCCAGGGGTGATCTTATCGACCCAGTGGGCCTAGAAATTCAGTTGGGGACTCGCTCTAACGCAAATGAGAAGTTCTAGTGCCTTTTTTAAGTGACCAAAAATTGGAGGGCAACTAGGCCACCTCCTACGGCAGTTTTTCCCAAATCATCGGATCAAATTTTTTAGATAACTATTTTGTTCAGCATAGTTAAAAGGCCCAATAACTATGTCTTTGTAGATATAGCGACCCCCTACAGACCCTGGGGAAAGGTTTTTAAGTTATAAAATTTGCTCATTGTTCTATTGGGAAGCATGCATACATTTCTTGGGTGGGAAGGAGTGGCCAAATTTTCGGCTGGGGCGATTTTGCACAGGGAGAATTTTCCATGGAGAGTGAATTTACTAGGGGGTGAACTTTTCGGGGGAAATTTTACACTGGGTGAATTTGCCAGAATTCCTACACGAAATTTCTTTATGTCTTACTTTCTCTTTACCGATTCAACTTTACGCATGGAGAAGTTAAAGGTAATTGTCCGGGGTAAATTTTACCCCGTCTTGACATTTATATCTGGACATTATTGTCCGTCTGGGCAATAATATCCTCTGGATATTTCTGATCGTTTGAGAAATGTCCAGAGGGTATTTCTGTGAGGAGGGTGATTTTTGCGTAGAGGTGGAGCCAGGTATCCTGGCGTTATTTCAAAACGATCAGAAATTAAATAAAGAACAACAAGTTTTTTCAACTGAAAGTAAGGAACAACATTAAAACTTAAAACGGACATAAATTATTACGTGTTTGAGGCGGGTTAGGTTAGTCTTAGCACCTCACTCTTTACACTAAAGTTTAAATGTTGTCCCAATTCTTTAAAAACGATTCCTGAAACACAAGGGTCGTTTAATTAGAAAAATAAGTAACTTTTTTTAAAATAACTTTTTTTTTAAAGTGCCGAAAAACTGTAACTTGAAGATCAAGGTCGCGAGGAGGGGGGCAACCCTCCTCATATACGTAATAACTTCTGTTCGTTTAAAATTCTAATGTTGCTCCTTATTTTCGGTTGAAAAATTTATTGTTGTTTTTATTTAATGAAGCTTAGAGAGAAAGATTTTTTAAAGGCAATAGAGAAAGTATGTCAATTAAAGTAAAAGTATATAAAAATGAAAAAAGTAAGTAATTACAAAAAATACACAAAACAATAGCCTATTGACAAAAACTAATAGATAAAACTCCAGCATTCAGTTCAGTGGAGCAATGCCGAAGCGTTGGACAGATATTTATTAACAATATCAACATTAATATTAAAAATATTTATTAACAATTCAACTTGGTTATCAAACACCAAAATATTTAATACCTCCTGTCTCAGTGTTTATAAAAAATAACACATTATCAAAGTAGTTTGTTCAAAGCAAAACATTAAAACTAAGATTCAGAAAATCGAATAAAACTTTTTAATTCAACATTTTTAATTTATTTTGAATACCACAAACCAGTATATTTGACACCGTTACACTTCATTACTGTAAAAACTTAAATATTTTTCAAAGTGGCAACTAGATAAATACAATTGCTCCTGGAAAATAAATAAATAATAATAAAACACAAACAAGAGCTAAGAGCTCATATGGCACTTATGACGAGGCAAGAAGAGCTAAGAGCCAAGAGCTCATATGGTATGAGCTCTAACAAAATTCTAAGAATCAATAGATTGATTTAAAAGGAAAATCACAGGCTTAATGGCATTCAGGATTTAAAATAAGAGCTCTGAGTCACGATGTCCCTCTAAATATCAAAATTCATTAAGATCCGATCACCCACTCGTAAGTTATAAATACCTAATTTTTTCTAATTTTTCCTCTCCCTTTAGCCCCCCAGATGGTCGAATCTGGGAAAACGACGGTATCAATTTGTGCAGCTCCCTGATACGCCTACCAATTTTTATCGTCCTAGCACGTCCAGAAGCACCAAACTCGCCCAATCACTGAGCCCCTCCCCCCCCAACTCCCCCAAAGAGAGCAAATCCAGTACGGGTACGTCAATCACGTATCAAGGACATTTGCTTATTCTATCCACCAAGCTTCATCCCGATTCCTCCACTCCAAGTGTTTTCCAAGATTTCCCCCTCCAACTCCCCCCGATGTCAAAAGATCTGGTCGGGATTTGAAATAAGAGCTCTAAAACATGAATTCCTTCTAAATGTTAAATTTCATTAAGATCCGATCACCTATTCGTAAGATAAAAATACCCCCATTTTCACGTTTTCCAAGAATTCAGGTTTCCCCCTCCAACTCCCCCAATGTCACAGGATCTGGTCGGAATTTAAAATTGGAGCTTTCAAGCACAAGATCCTTCTAAATATCAAATTTCATTAAGATCTGGTCACCCTTTCGTAAGTTACAAATACCTCATTTTGCCTCATTACCCCCACCCCAACACCACCAAAGAGAGCAGATCCGGTCCTGTTATTTTTTTTCCACCAAGTTTCATCCCGATCCCTCCACTCTAAGTGTTTTACAAGATTTTAGGTTTCCCCCGCCCAACTCCCCCCCCCCCAATGTCATCATATCCGGTCGGGATTTAAAATAACAGCTCTGAGACACGATATCCTTCCAAACATAAAATTTCATTAAGATCTGATCAACCGTTCGTTAAAAATACTTCATTTTTTCTATTTTTTCCAAATTAACGGCCCCCCCCCCCCCCCCAGATGGTCAAATCAGAAAAACGACTATTTCTAATTTAATCTGGTCCGGTCCCTGATACGCCCGCCAAATTGCATCGTCCTTGCTTACCTGGAAGTGCCTAAAGTAGCAAAACCGGGCCCGACAGAATTTGCGATTGCTATATGTCACTTGGTTAATACCAAGTGCCATAAAAACGTATCCTTTCAGTGGGAAAATACAGAAATTCCCAGAATTCCGTTTGGAGGGAACATTCTGATTATATTGGCTTCATACATCAGTTCATGGGTACTCATGCAATACAAGCAAAAATTGACGCCATATCTTTACAGAAATTGCTTTTTATTAAGTTGTTTTACTTCTGTTTTCTATAATTATACGAACTTTCTTGTGTACTAATAACTTCACTAATTACTAATAAACAAATACATATTGAGGATCACCATAAAAATATGATTCTTTGATTGAATGATATCAATGGTTAGGTTTTTATACTTTTGTAATTGACAAGGATCGTTATTTACTTACAATTCATTACTATGAAGAGTTAATTTTTTTTTGCTACTCCAATCAAATCATACAGGAAAAAGCTGGTGGAAAACAGGAAGAACTTATACTTTCCTTATTAAGGGTCAAAATCTATTGGCGGGCAGTAAACAATGGGGCAACACATTTTTTCCATAGTTTTTCCCTATTCTGCTCCCTTTCCTTTGGTTTCCTTATAATTACTTTATGCTTCAAAATTTCCCGGGGGAGCCATGCCCCCCCTGCCCCCTGCTTGCGCCCATGATTGTTATCCAGATGATCTTATCATATTTGTCTAGCTATCAAATCATCTCATCCATATTCGACTAATTTAGGCAGAAGGGCAGTACATTCTTCTCAAATTATATAAAGTTCTTTAAAAAAGAATGTTAAAGGGGTTACATTTATAAAATATTGACAGGTATCTGGTCAAATTGTTTTTTTTTTTTTTTCATGACAGGAAATGTAATTTCTGCATTTTTTCTTGTTTCAAAAATTTTATTTTATTTCGAGAAAATATAAGAGGTGCTCCACCGCTTTTACATCATGTGTGCTCTCACTCACAATCAAGTACGAAACGGTCTAAGTCCCAGTCGGTTTAAAAGCGAGCTAGGTCCAAGCTGCGAGATTCCGGTAAAGTAGTGGGGAAAACGATTTAGATCTTGACTAGGCTCGAAAGAACAGCTAAGTTCAAGCTTTGGACTGACACGGTCTGTATGTTCAACTTGTTGGAACCAGAGTCACGCAGGGGTTTTCAATTTTCGTGATTGGAGAACCAAAAGTGTCAGTGGCCCCTCCAACACTAGCCCATTCGCAAACTGATAGGCTTATCTGATAGGTACGCAATGGTATACTAGAAAAAATCATAAAATGTAATTCAATTTATCTGATTAAACGCACAGAGTATGTGTATGGTCCTCCGACAGCACCTCCACCGCCAATGTTTGAGCAGAAAGGTAGGCAGGTATTCATCAATCAGCTTCAAACTTATGGGACCGGTAAATTTGGCCAATGGGTCATAACAATGAAAATTTACACCGGCGGATGCCCCTTCTCCGACCTCTTCACTAAAGTGGCCGGAACCGCTGTAACAAATAAGGTAGTTACGGAGGTGTAAGGAGAAAGAGAGGACGAATTTTCAGAGCCATGCACAATTTCTGAGCCTCACCTTTCTTTTACAAGAAAGTACCCGGATCTGCGGATTTCTGACAGCTAAATTCTTTCGGCCGGGGCACTAGCAGCCTTCAGTCCCAAAACAAGGGGGATTCCTGAACCACGAACTTTGATGCCTGATAGTAAAGGACTGCAAATACCAGCGGTCAAATATTTCTTGTGGGGAGTCCCTTTGGTTTAGCCTACGTGTCTGTCCACCAAACTTCAGGCGAATCTCAACTTGTGCCTTTCCAGTCAATTCCCCGGCAACCTACCACAGAGATTACCAATTTTGGGTGATAAATTCTAGGCAAATCGATGAAAAAATTTGCATGTCCCAAGTTTTGTCTACCACACACTGGTCTACCGCCAGACGGCTCGGCAGTTTCGCTGCCGCGCACCTTGACATAAGACGCTCTCTGTAGCCTACGAGATCATTGTGGCAGGATCTCTTGATGATTGTACCGTATGAATGGAGACATAGAGAGGGTTTCGTTTCTTTTCCATCCATCCCACTGCCAACAAAGCCGTTTCTTGATTGATACAGCTACAATAATTGCGATTTTTAATAGTTTTATAAATGACCCGACATATATTTATCTAGAGAACTAACTGTTATAGCAAACAAAAACATAAATGAATTTTTTTCATAAAAAAATGATATATATATGCCCATATTCAGAGGCGTCGACATGACGAAGGTCATGTTGGATTCAGCCCAATAGAACACTAAAATTATGTCCCTCTCATTCCCTCCAAATCCACCCCCAACTTTCAGTGCATTAACAGTTTTAGAGGATACACTGGCACATAGTGGCACATTCATCCCTAAATAAACATAAAGTCCATTCAAAATAAACAAGAATATAATGGATCGTTAATAAGATAATAATAACGGTATGCATGATTACTGTTAGGATGGGGGTCAGTAGGTTTTTTTTGTGTGGGAGAGGACGCCTCAAGCTAAAGTATATTTTAAAGCCCGGCTTTTCCAAATTTTTGTGAGAGGTAATTCAGGTCTATACGGAGGATGAGGGGATTTATCCCAGAGCTCCTGTCATTTTGAGGAATATATTTGGACGATGCATGCAATATGGATACTGAGGGAAAGGTGGTAGTTACCCTCTTATTACAATAACATATTGAATTTGAAATACAGGTTAATTTGTAGGTTTTTGAAGAGAAGCGAAAGGATTAGGGTCATCCCCCAGGAAAATTCCTGTCTTTTTGATTCCCCCTTGAAAATGTCTGATTTTTTTAATTTGGTTCATGGGGGTTCAGAATTTGTTTGAACCCCCTTGAAAATTCCAGATTATAAGCCGAAAATCATTTTTTAAATGTGTGTCCCATCGTGTCCCCAAAAATAAACTTTTAGGGCTAATTATCATTGCTAGGCATAAATCGTGCTTTACCACTAATATTTAGGAAAACTCCTGTTTATAATATCAACAATATGAATAAAAGATTTTTTTCAAATGAGAATAAAGAGCAATAATAAAACTTAAATGAACTAAATTTATCCAATGCGTGAGGGGGGCACCACCACCTAATCTCCTCACTATTTCCGCCAAAGTTTAAGCAAATACTACAGATTTGACTCTACTCTCAATGAAACATAAGTTATACCTTAGAGGGTAATTTTGTCTTATAGCCACCACACTCAAGATCTTGTGTCACGAATATGACACAATAACCAATTTTCATGGTCTTTATACCAGACAATATTAGCTTCGACTCGGTGGGAATCTACATTGTAGCTATATTTTAGTTAAATATTCAGTTGGTATTTTGGTTAGGTTAGATTAGCTTCCATATTTAATATAATGCCCTCTTCCATGTTGTAGTTTTCATAATTTTTTTTGATAAAATATTATATTTTCATCATATTTTGTTTTATTTCATCAGCATTCACCAAACTTCACTTCTCGACAGAACTTGAGTGTGGTGGCTATAAGACACAAGCACCCTATAGAGTGAAAAGTGTGAATTTAGAGGGGCAGTGTCCCAACAATTACAAGATAACCTTTTTTGCTCAAGTTTTAACATCGCGCTTGACATTCTTTTGAAAAAAAAACTTGTTTTGAATTTAATATCAAGCAAGACACAAAGGGAAGATTGAACCATAACGGGTGGTAATCCATTTCCTCAAGCATCCCGTGTGTACTCTCGCATATGGTTTTCCCTTTATAGGACACGAATACATGACTTTTCCTCATGAATACAAAGTAATGATGGCTTAAATAAATGCTATTCACGAAATCCGCTACCCGATCTACCCACCACAGATATGAAACTTCGGCATTGAAAGATTCAAGGTAGATCATTTTTTTCTTCCTTTATTTTTTTTTCAACTATAATCATATGTTCACAATTTTACCCGCTTTGTTTCCAAATTTATTACTGAACGAATTCAAAATTACGACAAGATTTTGTCTTGTAAATTTTTAAAGCTGAGTAAGCCGCATTAGTATAGACTGTAGTGTTAATGAACAATTGGGGCTATTGAGAAGAAAACATATTAAGAAGACAGTTCTTACTTCACAATACGCCGAATAATTGTAGTTAACACATTTTGAAAGCGCTTCCACTATATCTTACATCCCCCCTTATGTACAAATGTATAGCTCAAAGTATATATATTTCTCATATATTGTGTCATGCCTCACTCTTGCTTCAGCTTAATACTCGTAAATTGAATCAAGGCTGACAAAGTCAAAAAATGGAAAATATATAATTTGAGCTAGATATTTACACATTTAGGGGGGGGGTAGAATATAGTCCTCAAAATATGTTAACTTTAATTTTTCTGCATATTATAAAGTAAAAATTGTTTTCTCAACACCCCGCCTTCTAAATGGACCCTAGACCTTAACCAAATGATAATGCATAAAAATACAAAAAGAAACGCCTGCATTACAATAAAAGTCTCAATGATTTCCACAGAGCAGTTCAATCAATGGCTCTGTAAAAACTATTTTACGATTTTTTTTTATCAAAATTGGCTATTATTTTTAAAATTTTGATAGTCGAACCTTTAAAGACTCACTGAAGGTGTTTTGGGTCTTAAAATAATTTTCGTGCCCCATCTATGCGTATATCTTTCAAACTTTGGCAACTCAGTTAAGCAAAAGTAATAAGGATTTTCCATTCACTTTAATAAAATTGAATGCATTCTCTCTATTGGTTGATAAAACAATGCTATCACGCAGGAAACAGTGGGAAAATAAATTGACAAAGAAGCAATTTTTAACTTACTTTTGTTTCTTTTGCTTTCTAACAGTTTGTGATAGATGACTAAGACTTCATGCAATGGTTATAGATTGCAAAATCTACACCTCCAAGATTCTAGCATTTACCGCCGACTTTATGCCTTATAGCAAGAACAATAATAAAAGTAAATAATATTTTTTTAGACCTTTAAAAAGAGAATTCTAGAACAAAAATGTTTTCACAAAATACTGATCGAATCAACCAAACAAATATTTAATTTCTTTTCCATTTATTACGTTTTATTCAACAAACTCAAATAGCTTGATTTATTTTTTCTGCTATACAAAAAATGAGAAAAAGTGAAACTTTTTTTTTTCCTTTTTAAAGCAGATGTTACAACAAATAAGTCAACTCAAAATCGCTTAAATCGCATCGGCTACTCGCAATTTCTTAGCAATAGGGATAATAGCATTTATTCAAATTGAGATGTTTAGCCTTAAACTTTTGGCTGGAAATTGTCTCTTTATGGACATCCATTTAAAAGTGCAAACATTCGCTGATATAAAATAATATTCAAGCAAAAATTTTCGGGTGACAATATATAATACTATGAACTTAAAAAACGTCTCCAATTAGGATACTTAGTATGCTTCTACTTCCCAATAGCTAGCTCTAAAATATCCAGTTCACGTAAATACAACCATATAGTATATAGTCCACGATACCATAATGCATGTTAATGAGCCGGTGGTAACCTCACTTAGAACATTTTAGTGGGAGTTTCTAGGAAATCATTAAGTAAAAACCAACTATGTGCCAGAAAACAACTTTTATTATTTTCAATTCCCAATTAAATAGAAGCCCAAAATGAAATGCTTCTGTCACATTCTAAGGATATTACATTCTGTCAACAGATGGCAACATAGTAGAGGACAAGTTTTATACTGATAATTGAAATGCAATTTCGCTTATTCCTTCTGCTATGTTTCAGCAAAAACGCGCATTTAATTTCTTCATCTAGTCGAACATGGAGAATAATATAGACATAAAAGGATGAAAATTTTCTGGTAGTTCTGAATGTTTAAAGATTACCCAACATCTAGTAATGAGCCTGAGAAAATTCCGCTGATTTTTCAAAAAGAGGAGAAATACCAAGAAATAGCGTAGTAGCCTCGGTGAAAATTACATTATCAAATTTAACATATCGGAAAATCCTACTGCCGAGGTTTCAAGCCTACATCAACAAACATGCGTAGTTTTTTCGAGCAGGATAGGATCACAGATACATGCGCTTATTTGTTTGTTTGCTCTATTTTTCCTTGGATGGTCAAATTGAGCCAATGGTCCTAGAATATTGATAGACGGCTCATTCAAACGGAAACTGGAAGTTCTACCGCCCTTTTTAAGTTGGAAAAGAGATTATGCCATAGCAAAATGGCATTTTCTGCCATTTTGGGGTACGAAACAACAATTTTGGCCAAAAAGCTATCGACTGAAAATTCTATGATAGCCAATTGATATGAAATTAGAAAAAACTATCCACTGAGCGATTTTGCACATTCGTTCCTAAGAATGTACGTAGTCCTTTGAAAAATGAAAGGTGAGTGTAGATAATTATGCAAAGATATATATATATTATATATATATATATATATATATATATATATATATAATATATATAAAGTATATATATATATATATATATATATATATATATATATATATATATATATATATATATATATATATATATATATATATATATATATATATATATATATATATATATATATATATATATATATATATATATATATATATATATATATATATATATAAAGATATATATATATATATATATATATATATATATCTTATATATATATATATATATATATATATATATATATATATATATATATATATATATATATATATATATATATATATATATACAATCTACAGGGTTTTGTTTTTAAACACTTTTTGAAATAAAAAACTCACTTTTATAGCTTAGAAATAAAATTTTAGAACCCTCAGTGAGCCTTCAGGTAAATATAGAAGATTTTTGGACTAAGCTCGTAATATTTGTGCTGCAGATGATAGTCTCCCTCTTGTTTCTTAAATATTTTTTTTCTCTATAGCATAGAAGACTATATTCATGGTGCTTACCGGCAGAAAAGAAGGATATATAAAGAGGGGGCCTTGTGAGCACCAACAGAATTTTTTTTGCAGGGGGTGTAGTACCAGAAACTTCGCTTTTAAACAGCAACATTTCTCATTTTTCTATTTATATACTTTTATACAACGAAATTCAACATGTATGAGAACCATAAAACCACTATCTACAATATATGAAATTCATAATTTTCCCAGAGATGGACAACTACTCATGCGTGTTTGTTTTTTCCCCAGGGGTGATCATATCAAACTAGTAAAAAGGTAAATGCTAGGCATTGGACTTGACAGTTCCTACCGGCGGTGCTATGGCCCTCAGCCAAGAAGTGCAATATGGGGTTGGGGGCCATTTTGTGCTTCCAAACACCCATCCTGTTTACCTTTCCTATATTTCACCAGGTATCCATTTAGAGCTCGGTTGACTGATGATTCTGGTTGAGCATATAAAGTCACGCTATTGACCCCCCCCCCTTCTAAATACAACCAGCAACAGCAGGGCTCGAACCCCTGTCCTCGCGGACAAAGGATCACAAGTTTAGCGTGCTAAACTTGTAGTCGTAGTATGTAGTTACAAGTGTAGAAACTATTAGTCGTGAATTTTGAAAGAGGGTTCATTCGAATGAACGTTTAAAGACCTAGTAGCTTTTGAAGTAAAAAAAAAAAAGATCACACTACAGCAAAGTACAGCATTCTAGCATTATGACCCATAAAACAAGGATTTTGGTCCGAAAGGTGCTTAAGGCAGCTGAAATGAGGGTTGCCAGCTTGCACACTTTCGTAGTTTTTGCACTCTTTTTACGTCATTGCACTCTTTCCCTCGACGGACGGGAATTGCACTCTTTTACAATATGATGATAGAGAAAGTTCTAGCGAAATAAAAAACATCAAATTAAATTATTTGAGTGCAAAAGACAGAACTTCTAGCTGGTATGATCTCTGTCATATCTGCCTGTGCCTTCCCCAAGTCCTACAGTTATTTTTCCAGCATTTCCAACTATTTTAGAAGAAGTAGATCAAAGTCAAATTAACAAATGGATACTTGGAAATAAAAATTTAACAAAAGAAGTCAAAAGCTGTTTGACGCAACTATTCTTCTTGGAAATAGAAAAGTGAGATTGCAGCAAGATGATGGAGAAGCGAGGACCAAAACAAACTTTTCAAAGTCTACTCTCAAACTGATTAAGCTCTGCTAAGACTCTAGGCCAATGTACTAAGTCATAGTGCAAATGACCAATCTCAGCTTATGATAGCCATTTTTTCTGAAATAAAAATCTTACGAGCCAAAGGCGTAAGAATTTGGTTTTGATGGGGCCCTTTCTATCAAAATGACAGAAAAGGGTATGGGGTAAAATTGTAGCTTATGGACTTGGAAGTAGTCTCAGACAGTAGTTGAGTCCGGTAAATGACACTTTCAAATATGAATCCAGGGCTAAAAATACAACTTGAGAAGTTATTGATGAGTCACTGTCTACCCTCTTTTTATTTCTTGGGTTTATAAAATTGCACACATAATAGGTTTTGCAGAGGGTGAAAGCAAAGCATATTTTCTCCACAGGTCTGAACCTGTATTAATTCTGACAAAAAAAATTTGGAGACAAAACTTTATCTAAATATTTTAGGAGGTCAACTTTACTTAAATTAAAGGCCCAGGCGATCAAAATTGACGCACGCAAATTTAAAGCATAATATTACCTTTTAGCTATAAAAGGAACAAGAATACAAGAATTACAATCGAACTCACTATTTAGAGGTTCGTTTAAATAGGGAACCCTGCTGACTTCATTTCGACTACATTTGAAAAATTCAAGGGCAATACGTTTAATGATCGCAGGATAACTTATAATTGTTTCTAAATGACGTAATAGTGATCAGAACAGTGATAGGGGCTGCGCGCTTTTGCACTCTTTTTCTTATAGTAAAGATCACTCTTTTTGGGTTCGGCTGTTGGCAACCCTGGTTGGAATAGGATAGAAATTATTTTCCCAGTGCCTCAAGAATGTAAGAACTCATTGATACGTAGTTGCTTTAAGCAATAAAATTTTTGGTTCAAATGGTTTGATGGCAATCAATGATTCAAACACCCGCAATTACCCGTTAACTACTTATACTCCATTCATATAATACTTTCGAAAATCACTTAAAAACTAGCAGAAAGAGCAGAGGGTTAACGAGGGGGGCAGCAACATCATATAGGGAATAATATCTGCTCGTTTTAGGTTTTAAGGTCGCTCTTCATTTGATTCATTTAATTTACATTTGAAAAATCTGTTTTAAACAGTAAAAAAAAACAATAAAATTAAATTCAAAATACCATACCGAGGACACAGCTTTTGACAACTCAATCGCGCATAAAAGGAAAAAGGAATAGGGAAAACAAGGGAGTTATACACATATTATAGCATATTAGAAAAGTCCGAAAATATTAGGGGAAAAGGAGCAAATTCTAACGACCGAAATGAAGTTATCGGGGAAATCAGTGAAACCGTGGCGATTTCCACGTGCAATTGGTCGACACAGTTTTGGGTATCGATTAATCGAACATACAGGAGCGGGTCCCTTTTGGCCCTATGCGTCATATTGCTGAGCACAGTAGTATAAGCCACTGGTCTAAATATTATCAGGATTCATCATCATAGGCTTTAAAAGCCGGAAGTTTCCGGCTTAGTAGCCTAAAAATGAATAAAATAACTAAACTAGGAAAATAACCATAAATTCTCAGAAAAAAATACCATTTGCTCGAAAACAAGGAAAAGCCAAATTGGGAATACAGCCCCACATCCGTGTTTCCTACATTTAATATGTAATTAGAGCAGCAACACTTGGCTAAGCGAAAGGTGCACTATCAAGGTGAAGAAACACTCACAGTTCAAAATCTAAACGCATTATCTAAGTTTTTTTTTAACAGTTTTCAGCTCGCCATACCAGTTGTTACCGACACAATTGTTTCGATTGGTGACACTGACACCCTTAGAAAATCCATTTAAATCGCTAAGTATCTCTTTTTTGATAGTCCAGACACAAAGCATACTTGACCGTATTTTCGAAATAACCTTACTTTGTGTGTTCAAACTACAATTACGAAAGAACTTTTCTCCAAGGCATAGGATGTTTCCCGCAGCCGGTTTAAATGTCTTTGTTTTCGCCGAGTCCACGTGTTGAACCTTAGGGTGCATCAGAAGAACCTAGGGTAACGGACAAAACCACGAAAATGTGCACTTTGGGGCAGCTGTTTTTCAATATTTTCGAAGTGAGAGGGGTTTTTGTGACCAATACTAGGGGGGAAGAATCCCCCTTACCCCATTGGGGAAAATGGCTATTTTATTCAGGAGTAGTTAACATCAACAGTCAATAGACAAGGCTGTGTCAAATATCTTTAAACTTGTCAAACAGTTTGTGGTAACAAACTATGACTAAGGAGAAACTCGGCTCTATAGTATCCGAAACTCTAAAAAAAAGCATAATTTTGAAAAACAATAGATATGTCAAAAAAATTTAAAGGATTTTTATCCTGATTCCATATATATAAAGTTCATTTAGTTTAATGCTACCCAATAAAAGTTACGAGTCTGAGAAAATTTGACCAATTTTTGCCAAAGGGGAAAAAACCCCAAAAGTCAAGCGTTCTTGATAAAAATCACACCATATAATTCAGCATATCAGAGAACCCATCTGTAGAGGTTTCAAGCTCCTACATAGAAAACTGTGGAATCCTGTATTTACTTCCCAGAATAAAGCTCACGGATGGTTGTTTTTTTTTTCCCAGGGGTGATCGTATCGAACCAGTGATCCTAGAAGATTGGCAGAGGGCTCGTTTGATTTGAAATCAAAAGTTCTGGTTCCTTTTTTTGAGTGAGACCAAAAAGAGTGGAGAATAACATTGGAGGATTTCCACAGGTCGGCTTTTCCATGGAGAAGGAAGATTTCCAGGGGAAATTTTAAACGGAGGAAGAGAGGGAAGGGGATTTCCCGCCATGATTTTAAAAATGGTCAGAAAATAAATTTAAAACAAGCAAGTTTTTTCAACTGAAAGTTAGGATCAACACAAACTACGAACGAACAGAAATTGTTCCAGATATGAGGGGCACTGCCCCCTAATCAACCCTCACTCTTTATGCAAAAGTTTGAATTTTCGCCACAGTTCTTTAAGGAAGACTGTTCAAACACAAGGCCCGCTGAATTTGAATGAGAAGTATTCTAATGAATTATAAGACTTTAGCGAAAACAGCGAGGGTCGAGGAAGGGGCAGTCCACCTCATATACGGAATAATTTCTGTTCGTTTTTAGTTTTAAAGCTGATTCTTAAATTCAGTTGAAAAAAAAAACTTTTGTAGCCACACTGATGACACCCGATAACCACAAGAATGACACCCAACATTACATTGAAGTCAAATTTAATATTAAGTCAAATTCGTATATGCGACATTAATCTATCAATCGCGAGGATCGAAAGAAATGTTAACTTCCCTGTAATGATGGTCTGCCATTGTTTCCCCATTTCAGTGTATTTTTCCCACTGCTGGACGCATGCACCGAACTTACGTCGGGATTTACAATGGGGACCTTCAGTTCTTGAAAAGGAGCATTAAAAACTAAATTGTCAGTAACTTCTTTCACAGCGATAGTTTCAACAAAAATGGATGCTAATTTTTAAATCTTATCGTAATGTTTTCGATAACGCCCTTATATAATGACTTAATTTTTATTCCATACTGATGGATTTTCTTGGTGTTTAAACGCTGGGATAAGGTTACAAATCCAGTGAGAAACCAAGAATTCGTGATTTCACTGCTAAATCTCGGGATGAAAATATAGTTTTTTTTTCTCTCTTAAGAATGAAATATAAGAATTTAATTTTCGTCGTTGGTATGTTTATTATCGATGAGAAATAGGAGATTTTCCAAAAAAATTATCCATCGCTAATACTTGCATTGCGGACTCGATATGTAAAGGTTGCAGCGGTAATTTAAACCTAATAAAGAGTAAAACATGGCAAAAAAGAAGATGGAGCTTTAGAAGAAGCTGTCTAATGAATAAAAGATTCCCGATTGATAATTATTTAGAAATTGCAATGTAAGACAAATAAAAAAAACTTCCTTAATTTTTCTAAATATGATGTTGGAAACGAACATAAAATTCAACAAATGAGAACAGCTTTTTAAGTGAAAGCAAAGAGCGATATTAAAAAAAACAATAATTATTCTGTACACAAAGGGGGTGATACCCTCTCAACCTCCGCCCCTTTCCCCCCAATACTTCATGAAGAAAGGCTCTGGCATAGGAAAAATACTAAAATTGTTGGCTTTTTTTTTTAATGCCTCGGACATGGAAGGGCTTAGTTTTCAGTTCAAATGTTTGAAAAGGTCATTCTCAAACAAACCTTTGCAATCATAAGTTATCTGTATTTTTTGCATTCTAAAAGGATCTTCATTAATTAATTATCCTTTACATGAAGGGAGCTGCCACCCTCTCAACCCCAACCCCTTTCCCCCAATACTTCAATAAGAAATGCTCTAGCCTAGGAAAAATACGAATTTTTATTATTATAATTATTCAAAATGCCTCAGAAATGGAAGGGCTTAATTTTCAGTTCAAACATTTGAAAAGGTCATTCTTAAGCAAAACCTTTGCAATAATCAATTATCTACATTTTTGCATTCTAAGAGGCTCTTCATTAATTTATTATCCTGTACATGCAGTGGGCTGCTACCCTCTCAACCTTGGCCCCTTTCCCCTAACACCAAGAGGAAATGCTCCAGCATAGTAAAAATAGGTTGTTGTTTTTTTTCTTCTTTTTTTAATTCTCAGAAATGGAAAGGGCTTAATTTTCAGTTCAAATATTTGAAATGACCATTTTTAAACAAAACCTTTGCAATCATCAGTTATCTATATGTTTTGCATTCTAGAAGGTTCTTCATTTACGCACTATGAAATATTAGCGTAATGAATGTGGAACGTGGTCGGAGGTCACACACATGAGAAAATACCCAGTTTTCGTGGTCTTTATACCAGACAATTAGCTTCGGCTCGGTTCAATAGGAAAATACATTGTAGCTATATTTTTGTTAAATATTCAGTTGTTATTTTGGTTAGGTTAGGTTTGTTTAGGTTAAGTATCTAATATATGCTATGCTTTACCCCCCCCCCCTAATGTGCATATATAGCCCAAATATTTTACTGAACTATTATACTTTCGTCATACTTTGGCATATTTCATTATGTCTAACCTAGCTTCAATTCTTGAGTGTGTGGTATATAACAAGGAAGTACACTTTTATTTAACAAAAGAAACTTGTTTTTTTTTTAATTTAATCAAAGGAGGGATGGTAAACGACCTTACAGTTTTCCTATGCAAGGGTGATAGTAACAGTCAACAGCGTATATATTCGGTCCCCTAGGGTACCAACCACACTGTGGCACTTCATGTGGGTTTGGCAACCTCTGTTTATCTCATTGGTACCGATTTTTTACTGCCTTGAGTATAAAAGAAATTTGACAACATTTTAGCAAATGAAAAACAAACCAGATGGGTCTTACATTTCGAGTTTAGCAATACTTGCATTCAAACGTCAGCTCTTGAGTGGCAACTTGAGAAAAAAGAGATTAAGATTCACCATAAGACTCGTCTAAATTGTCTACCCACCGGATTCTTCGCCGTGCAATTATCATTTTATGTTTCTGCAACAAGTAGCATTTAAATAGGAAGTGCCCTTTCTAAGCCGGTCTGAGTATATTCCTTGTTTTTAATTATATTGTTAAGTAAAGAAAAAAAATCCATTTCGAAAAAAAAATATCTAGTGAGAAAACTTCACATCTGATAATTATTCAGAATAGTAGCTCTTATCCGGAAATAATTCCATGGCATTTAATAAAGAAAAATAGACTTTTGAACATTTCAAAAAGGAAATCCTGAAATCCCCAAAAATGGCGCTAGATTAAAAAAAGGTAGAAAACCAGTTACCGGAGATTTATAATTACCTATCTTGAAATTAACGAAATTCGCATTGTATGTCCTCGTAGCACCGAAATCCCCTCTTCCATTTTTTCCACCGATAGCGGATTAGTGGATGGTTGTAAGCTGGTGATTAGGCGCTCATTCGACATGTAATTTGTTGCTTATCCTTCATAACAGCACGAAAAAAGTGTCATATAGAGTGAAAATTGACAATTTTGTGCCATTTTCACTAGCAGCCAGCAAGACACGGCGCCAACTGGGGGAGGGGGCAGGTATATGAGCAATAACTCCCCTAATATTTTTTTTTATATTTTTGGGTTTATTCATTAAAACTAATTTTTTTATATTTTCATATGAAAAATTGTAAAACAACAAAATTGACCCGCACTCTTAAGGTTTGGAACAACACATACTCCCCACCTCCAGGATTTTCGTGAATTGGCTTCCCTGCAACTAGATAATCCTAGGGTGGTAATTAGGGACTTGGTCGCATTAAAAAATTTTAACGGTAAAATTTTTGTAAATGCACATGTAAATGTCATGACAGCACCGAAGCAAAGTGCCATTTTACGTGGAATATGACAGTTTTTCGTACAATTCTTTTTCTTTTTTTTGCACTAGCAATCTATTGGATGATCATAGGGCCATGACTATGAGGATCACTCATTCAACAAACGATTTTTTACTCTTTATCCATTACTACAGCGCAAGAACCAAGTGCCATATGGCGTAAAAACACTTTTGATCCACCTCCAAAATTGGTGGGGCTTACTTTGGGCTAAGAAGCTTGTTACATCATGGGTGTTATTGCCTAAGAGATTCTTTATCGATTTATGAATTAGGCATCGTGCCAAATATAACACTGCCATGTGGAACTGAGCCTTACTTGACCAATAAAGCAGAAGGGTTTTAAAAACCATTTTTCAGTAGTTATTCAAAGGGTGATTAATTAAGGTGGACTCAAGTCTGCTTACTCATCTTGCTGTTTGATCTGATGCGAATAAAAGCTGCTTTGAAATTTCATTTGTGGGATGGGTAGCTCTAGAACTAGAAGGCTGTTAAAACTTTGTTTGGAATGTCTTGGAAATTGTTTGATAAGAGCACAGTTTCGGAGACGCTAGTTAATCCGCGTCTGTCTCCTTGACCTAGGTAGGTCAAGGAGACAGGTAGTAGAGTAGAACATGACATTTCTGTTTAATATTGGTCCAATGTATCTATTCGCCAAAAATTGAGGACCAACAATCTCGTGGCAGCTAAAAAAGCTCCCCCTTCCTTCCACAAGAAAGATCTGGTATGTTGACGAACGCAGGTATATTGATATGAATTGCAAGCAAAGGTTTAAGCATTTTCAAGAGCGAAACCCTTACCATTCTTTTAGTAGGACTAGATGCCGGTACTCTGAAGGTCTTATTAAGCACAACCTCTGGCATCACATTGTCTAAGCTTAAATTTGCTTCTTCACCGCCACTGCCAGAATTCCGGGGTACCGCCTAAAAGAAAGATTTCATAATAGGAACAACAAAAAAGTCTAGCTTCACGCTGTCGAAAAAGCTTTTTTCAACGTTACGGCACACCCGTGAATAAAATCTTTGAACCGTAGCGAGAGGAAGGGAATATTATTTTTTGTCTCGCTTCATCTCGCACTTCAAGTAGGATTTGCTTAATAAGGGACTGGAACACCTGTTAGTAGGATATCGTATCCCTACCTGTTGTTAGGACAGGTGCAAATCTTACCCTAAATAAGCAAGTGGATAGGTTTATGCTGGCTGATAAATGACAAGGATAATACCCACATGTTTCTATTAAAGCTTTGATAAAAAAAAGGGGGAATTGAAAAGATAAGCAGGTAGTAACTGAATGGGCAATATGTAGCCAAAGTTTTCATTATTTTCTAAGTCCTTATATTCAAGAATTGTCGGGTTTTCCGAACACTTATATAAAATATAAAAATAACCTAAGCAATGATAAGGGATTAAAATGATGTTCTAGTGCCAAAGGCAACTACAAAAGAAGGGGAGGGAGCTATGGGCCCATGCCTTCAATAAAAAAGAAAAAAAATATCTTTGTCATTGAGGCGTCTAGTATTTTCCATGCTTCACCCACAGTTATTCGTTTTCTATTTCATGTCCACCCCTCTTCCCCCTTCCTCCACATATCCCCTCCCGCTACATAAAGCCAATCCCTGCGTATATCTATGAGCAGGTTACGATACACAACAAATTAACAAACATGAACACAACAAAAATAGAGATAGAAAAATGGGTAGAACAGCAAAGACTAAACTTTCAAAAATGAAAAACTTCCAGAAAAAGTATTCAAAACAGAAAATAAAAGAGGAGTAAAAAAGTGGTATTTTTAAAAAAAAATACCAAATAATATATCCGTACCCACGGATATGACGTGGCTTTTTAGTACGTTGTTTTTTAAACTCACCTAACTTTAAATTTGAGGGATGTGTTTCGCAACAGTATTTTGTTACATGTCTCCCCCTCCCTCACCCGAAAACCTTCATAAGTTATTTAAATCTGCGGAATATAGACATTTGGACTTAAAAACAGTTAACGCAATAAAGAATAAATATATAATAAAAGAAAATATCTTAGAGCATAGATATTTGCTTATCTTATTTTTTAAATAAAAGAAGTCAAAGACATATTATTAATGGACAATCTTAACATTCTATTTTCCTTAAAAGTCACCGTGGTAGCCCCAGAAACAACACTAGAGTGGATTCAGCAGGGAATCAATTTATCCTAAATTACGTAAACGAGTTCCATAATGACTTGCCAGCTAGACAAAAAGGGGGAATGCCAAGATTCAGGCTCTAATCTGGACCCCTAACACCGCCGTTTCCAAGGTCTCGGAAAGAGGGAATAGGGGTTCTAATTTTAGGACGTTTCCAAAGCCAGGCTTAGGGACAGAAAGAAACTTGAACAGGGGCAATATGTTCATCTATTTTTAAACTGAACTCCCAAAAATTTAGGGATAATGACTTGGCGAATCTAGAACAAGAAAGACAAAATTCATTGGCTTATGCATAGGCACGTTTTGATGTTGGTAACTTGGCTAATTTAGTTGACCATTTTTAGTGACGACGCACGTCTGGTCAGAGTCCAATTTAGTCCCCTAGTAGGAGTTTGTCTTAAAATCCACATTAATCATGTTTTTTTTTCCACTCTCGGCCACTTTATTTTCTCTTCGTCTAAGAATATTATTTTAGCTGAGGGAAGAAGTATAGGCAAAAGCGAAAAATATCACTAAAAAATAATGGTAGAATCGCATGTTCAGTCCTGCAGTTAATAAGAAAAAGAACCAGAAAGCTCCCCTTTAAAAAAAAATAATATATAAACAATTTGATAGAAATACAAAGCAGACAAAGAAAAGGTATAAAACGAAAGGATACAAAGAAAGGTTAGAATGGCTAGCCCACGTTTTACAGATTAAGGATGACAGATTGCAAAGGAATGTACTTTTTTGCGAAACCATATGAGGTCTACCGAAAAGCGGGTCGCCTCAGGCTGCTTGGTGCTGGGGCGAGTTATTAGTACTAATAGTGGAAGCATGTTTATAGGTAAAATCGAAGCAAACTGAAAGGAAACAAGGTTGAAAATTGAGTGGACACAGCAGAAACTTTCAAGACTAGATTTTATTTTTCGCTTCAATCATTTGTACTTCCGGTTTTTTTAGTTTATGTTTTATTTTCACTGTGGTCTTTTCCCTTTGTTTTTTCCCATTCTTTTACTCTTTTATTTTGAACTTATTAGTTGTGAAGAGAATTGATGCATATGTTTAGTCACTAATAAATTATTTCAGCGCAAGAACTGATCTGGTCTTTGCAATTGACGCAGGTTTTTTCAGGAAGAAAGGAGGAGGGGCATCAAACATCTTGCCATTCCAAAGTTTCTTTTTTTGTAGCAAAAGCTTAGTGTGTATATTTAGAGAATCAATGACCAATAGGGAAGAGGTGTAGGTAGGTTTTTCAGTACCCAGTGCAATGCCAGTTTTTGCACCAGTCCCCTAGCCTTGACAAAGTAAGAGACAAAGTAAGAGGGACAATTTTTACGAAACAGGTTTAATTGCCACTCAACAGATACTGCACCCGGGTACAAGCGTATCTCCTTTTCCTCTAGCTGTGCCACTGCCAAGAGCTTTCTAAATAGAAAGAAAAACTGGAAAGAAACCTACTATTAACTTAATTCGTTTATATCACTCGTTTAAGAATCCAAATTATTCCCCAAAATACAAATACTGGATTCTTAATAGATTTTTATACCAGGTTTGTCCCAAAGGCTAGGGGATATTAGTATACCCTTATTATTATAGTTATGGAATATAAAAGATGAATCATCTGACTTTAAAATAGAAAGCGTCTGCCCATTTTAACAGAAATGGGGTCATCGCCATACTTCTTAATCCATGGGGTTCACACAGGATTAAATACAATTAGAATTATTACTAGTAAAATACGTAATTTTATCTCTTCCTATCTGGACGTTATTTGCGTAGCTATTAGAACATAATGTCACATGAACAATATTCAGCACTTTCCTTATTAATAACAACATGTGTTGGTTTCATTATTTCTAACAGATAATTGTCTCTAACTCATGTACGAAAAATTGTCTCTAACTCGTGTATATATATAAAAAAACCAGGTCATGTACCTTCACATACGGGACATCCCCGCCTCGACAGTTGCTTTGAGATCACTCCGGTAGGTAAATTTGTAGCCTAAAATTTTACTTTTGGGGTTTCTTTTAAACCCTCCCCTCTCTCTGACACGCCTAACTTAAGCTACTCAAATCTGATGAATGGTTATTAAATAAATAAACTAAAATTTCAATATCGCAACAAATCTCAGCTTCAAAGAATTTTTGACCTCGTCATTCAGTCCAACCTTCCCTTCCCTTAGCAAATGGGCTAAAACGAAAATGCGTTTAGCCTCCTCAATATGGCTTAGTAACAAAAAACGGAACTCAATAAAACGCGATACTATATGTGCAATGTTTCTTACTATATCTGCAGTTGAAAATGGCAACTAGCCAAATTAAACAGTCACACATTACATCCTGCTCTGCTTTGGTTCCACTCTGTTCCACTTTCATTCAGGCTAGGAAATTGTGAATTCTACAATAAATTGAAAAATTCAAATAAATGGAAAATACGGGCGCAAAAGGCAGGTAGCCTATGTTCGCAGGAATCAATATAGACAGGGGCCAAGTTTGGGAGGGGTCTCATTCGCCAAACAAAATACGATTAATTTGAAAATAATAGCATAAATATCGTAGCGACATGCAGCAAGAATATGGAGACGAATTCCTTCCACGATTGACCTGAGATTTCATCCGCCCAGAAACATCCAAAAAATATAACATAAAAATGCATATTTAAGAAAAAATTAGCAGATACCCAAAATCTGAAATTTTTGATGTAGAATCATGCGATTATTCCTATAAATTACAGGATTGAGCGGGTTACAACTTTTCCCTAAGTTAACTACAAAAACGAAGAAACTGAACTTCTGGGCCATCATTTCTCTTGGGGGTGATTGGTAGGCTCTCCACCAGATTAGGCCCGAGAACTTTCTACCAGAGATATCAAAACTGGCGGTTCGAAGTTTATATTGACATTCAATCTCTCCCTCTTTCCCTGGAAAGTCTTCCCGATACCCCAATACTCTTGACTGTGTCTACCTATGATTGTATACAACAATAGTCGTAATAATATTAGTATAAATAGTAGACTAACCTGGAGCCCAGTAGATGCAGGTCGCTTTCTCGGCCTTGGCGTGGCCAACTTCCTGGATGCTGAAAAGGCACCATTGTTTACTAACTGAGAATCACAACCGTTATGACTAACTAATTTGAAGGGCCTGGGGCCAACTTCTCTTTGGAATGGATCTGAACTTTTGCTGGTATCAGAAAGACCACGAATCTCCAACAGTTTGGCAGAACTTAAAACTCCTTGAATTTCGTCCTCGCTTAGACTTATTTCACCACTGTATATAAATTTTAAAATTGAATTCATTTCTTCTTTTGAAACATCAGATATGATAATTGATGTCTGTTTCTTTTCGCATTCACGAAATATTTTGGCAAAATATGAACTACACGAAGAAAGCATTGCTTTATGAGCTTTTAAGAATCCGTCTTTCAATTGTAAGGTCACATCAGTAAAGGTTCCTTTCTGAAGGAAATCTTGGAAAATTTCTTGTAAACTATCTATATGACTATTCCATTTCAGTTTGTAAATGTGGTTATCTGGGTGGTTCGACATATTGGCTCCTTCTTCCTTTAAAATGATCGAGTCATTCAATTGCAGCCAATAATGGTGTTAGTCTGAAAATAAGGGTGATTATTATTTGCCTTCCTTTTAAGCATAATGACATTTAATCGCTCAAAAGCCAATATAGAAAATATCACTTCTTACACTAAGAATTTCCAAGTTTAAGGACTTGATTGAATCTTAAAGATTTAGTCACTGGAATATTCCCAAAAAGAAAGAATAATATTAAATTAAATTCTTCTCATCATCAACATAGAACAATTTTTTGTTTATCCGTAGAGAACATTTTTTTGCTCATGTACATATGAATACACTAAAATTCAGAAAATTATTCCTAGGGCGTCTTATAGTCAAAACCAACAAAAGGTTTCCTTTTGAATTTCCTCTTATATTTGTTTCCATTCACGAAGTCAAATTGTCCTCTAAACGTTTTATCTTTACAACATTGAACTTTTGGCTCATTTCACTATTAGGCGAAAAATACATTACGGTTTACCTAGAAACATAATCTAGGCCTTTATTTTCAACATGTTTTTTAAAAAAAAGTACTCATTATAGTGACTCTGAGCAGTAATTCCAAGCAAACGTAACTATTCCAACGTTTTCGGCTCAATAAGGATTTAGCCAGAACTTACATTTACTTGGCAATGCTGCCCAAAATCAAAATAACTATATAACAAGTTTTTTTGGTAAATGAGGCTTGAAATAGTAGCCTACATTATCGGTAAAGAACTACCTATATATCTGGCACCAGTAAATAATTCAAAAACTTAGGATCCCTGAGAGATGTCCCTCCATAAGATAGCACAGTTCGTGATGACAAAATGTAAGTAGAGTGACCTCGAAAAAAATAATTTTGATAATAATATGTACATCAGACAAACCTACTTTCATGTAATTTCAATTATGTAAAACTCGTTGAATTTACAGATGCGTTTTGACTTTTTGAACATCTTTTCTCTCTTGCAAAACTACCGCAAACTCACCGTCATGGAGTTATTATATATTTACAGATGAGGGGGGGGGAGCATAGCATATATTAAATACAGCAATGGTTAGTTCACGTATTTAATATATGCTATGCTTTACCCCACCCCCCTAATGTGCAAATATATCACCTAAATTTGTTTCTAACTATTACAGATTCGCGATTTCAAATATCCGATCAAGGAAAACGGAAATGATCGCAATTCTATATGTCTAAATACAAGAATATTTGGGCCAGAATAACTCCAGAACGGTGAGTTTGCGGTAGTTTTGCAAGAGAGAAAAGATATTCAAAAAGTCAAAATACATCTATTAACAATAGTTTCATGACCCAAAACAATTGTTCAGGTAATATCAAAATTGACCGAATTTACAGCCGTTCAGTAAGTTCAAACAAAATGTTATAATAATAAGAAAATTTGCTGAATTTTAGAAAAATGAGGATACACTCTTTAAACTAGAAGGATAGTCAGCAATGTTTTTTTTTCTTTTTTGCTAGGTTAGATTGCACCGAACTGTTGTTCCTAGTATATCAGAAGAAATATTCGGAGTAATTTTATTTTTTTAGTTAAAGTGTAGTTTATATATTTTATTTTTGTTCACGCTTTATAAAAATTAAACCCGTTTTTTCTTTACTCAATTTTTCGTAAATGGAAAAGCGGTGTGGTCTAAGAAATTATTCAAAGTAAAGGTGCCCTTTTTAAACAGTTGAAGAGGTCATACCACATCATGAAAGTACAAATTTCTAACATTTGCGTCGTAATGCAACAATTTTGGCTGGACTAAGGCCGAAATGCAATTCAACCAAAATTCCGAGGTAGTCAGGCCGTTTAGGGCTATATATATATATATATATATATATATATATATATATATATATATATATATATATATATATATATATAATATATATATATATATATATATATATATATATATATATATATATATATATATATATATATATATATATATATGTATATATATATATATATATATATATATATATATATATATATATATATAAAGATTTAAAGGAAATGGGAACTTCCTGGGAGGGTGTAAAGAGGGAGGCTTTAAATAGATTAGGTTGGAGGAGGAGCGTGCGTAGCTGTGTTGGCCTCAGGCGGCTTGGTTTCGCAGTGAGTTATTAGTAGTAGTAGTAGTAGTAGTAGTAGTAGTAGTAGTAGTAGTAGTAGTAGTAGTAGTAGTAGTAGTAGTAGTAGTAGTAGTAGTAGTAGTGGTAGTAGTAGTAGTAGTAGTAGTAGTAGTAGTAGTAGTAGTAGTAGTAGTAGTAGTAGTAGTAGTAGTAGTAGTAGTAGTAGTAGTAGTAGTAGTAGTAGTATATATATATATATATATATATATATCATATATATATATATATATATATATATATATATATATATATATATATATATATATATATATATATATATATATATATATATATATATATATATATATATATATATATATATATAATCAAATATTATACAGAACGTATATCCAGTATTACTATCGAGTATACAGCATTACGCAATTGCATAAAATGCTTGGCGAAAGGTTTCTAGATCTTTAGAGGGCACCGTACCCTCAACCCACTCTCAAAAAAATTTCTAGTCCCAGATTACCATGAGAGTTTCTTCAACTCAACATTGAGCTGATGTTTACCCCCAAGCCTCTCTTCATTTAGAAGAATACATTTCGACTAAGCGCGCGATATGGACATTAAGGGCGTGAGAGCTTGTAGAAATACTTTTGGTATGAATGAAAAGATGCCATTCATATGCTTCCCTATACAAGTATGGAAGAGTTAGAGACTCGTCCGCGAGCAGCAATATATGCCCAAGAAACATCCCCTCCCCGTCCTAGGGAAATGCAAATATTAGAAACTTTTTTTTTGCCATTTCAGACCATTTAGAGTGCATCATTTCCTAGAGTGGTTTTTCTTTTGGAAGCATTCTTAAGCAGAAATTATACTTAAGCCTAATCAGAGGCGACTTGAGGTTGTGACCTATCCTCTATATTTACTACCATCCTGAATAGAATATGAAAAATGGGGGAAAAAAGATTAAAAAGGAAAACATTCTTCCCAGATAAAAGCCAAGGGGGCGCAAAGACTTAAAATGAACAGATTTAGCCATTATGCGGTAGGGCTGCCACCTTCCAGCCCCTCCTCTGAACTCTGAAATTGAAATTAACTTATGCTTTATATAGGTCATAATTAGTCACCTGTCCAATATATGTTGAAACTTGAGTGTAAAGACGTAGGACTTAGGGGAAAGTAAAGAAATTATCAGATAATTAATGACCATTGTAAGTTTTAACGTTCTCTTTACTTTCTTGTGGAAAAACTTGGCTTTTTGTTTCTCTCATTTGGTACATACCAAGATCATGGGTAATTGCGTAACATATTTGGACATGTAGTATTACCTCGTACATAGTTTAGTAAAAGTTTCTTAGATTATAAGTGTTTATTTCTAGATTAGTATTTTTTCTGCTTGATTATCATAGTCCCAATCCCAATTATAAATATTTTTTAAGTAAATAATATTGTATTTTGACAAGCACTCACTCTCTTAAACATTTATATTTTTGTTGCGTCAAATAGGGCATAATAAAGTAACTTTGAATTGTTTCAATCGCAATGACTATGACAATATCTCTGTGGGAGAGGCTTATATTTCACACGTTACTGATTAAGCGAAAATTTCGCTCCCCAACAGCCTGTGGTTTTGAGTGTCTACCCCCGACCTTTTAAAGAATATTGCTCATAGCATATTACTTTTTCATACCAAGACAACCGAGCCGTGCGGTACTTCGACCATAACGAGACACAATTGTTCTTCCAGCTGTTACAATCCACTTGCAGTAAGAGTTGGCCTTCGAGGCAAGGGCAATGACATCAATGTAAAATAGGATTTCATTTTCAATGAGTTTGAAGCGTCTCATACCCCCCATTTTTGGAACACGCTCATGAAGATAATTGACTGTAATAATTCACGAGTGATGCTGTAATTTTTCCGATAGGTAAACATTTGCACCCCTGGTACATGAGGAGGGAGGTGCGGGAATTGAGCCCGAACTCTCCCCTCGCATAATTGTCCATATCTTTATTCTTTAGAAAATTTACGCATTTAAGAGGGGGGGTGGGTACTGAGCTCTAGCCCTCAATGAATTCCTGTTCACTTGTCTTTTGCGCCTTATCCATTAAACTGAGTGGGCTCGACCATTTAGTCTTCTACGAGGGGGGCGCCTACTTTTCACCACCAGGCACATATCTCAGGGCACCATGTTTGTCGCAGAGTCCCACCACGTTTGGTACTATTTTCGCCAAGCTTCCGCTACGCTTCGCATGAGTCACCAGGTGTACATGATTTCTGAAAGTGGGCACCCCCTCGATTTGCTATTTTTTTGGTCCAGACTGTAATCTTTCATTTGGGATCCTTAAGACCAACTGCGTTCAGGATTCATCAGAATACTTGGAGATTGGCCTAGGGGCTGCCATTTATCAGCCTCATTGGTTACTGCGAGGTTTATATTTCAGTAAGTTAATGACGGTAGTAATTTATAGGAGGAAAATGAGTAAGGGTAATAATTTGCCTTCTCCCACTGTTACCCCTAGCTACATCAAAAACTCGTTGATAAGTAGGGAAACGGGCTAATAGTAACCGAATTTAAAGAAAGTGTTTTTTATAACGATATAAACATAAAAAAAAAATCGTTTTTTATGGTGATTACATATATATATATATATATATATATATATATATATATATATATATATATATATATATATATATATATATATATATATATATATATATATATATATATATATATATATATATATATATATATACAATCCGCCATTTTTTAAAATTACCCAACAAAAGCAACGAACTTAGGAAAATGTGCCTACATATACACATATACAATATGTAACCTGCCACTAATAAAAAGATTTTTCTCACACTTCTAAAAGACCTGTAGAGCGATTCAGAAAAGCTTGGCTATTTGCTGATGTAGCAAATGAATGCTCATGTTTATCCTCCATTTAATGATACATCCACTGTCACTGAATGCAGTGGCGTCAGTTGGGGGAAAGGAGAGCATGTACTCCCTAGATCCCTCCAGATTAAACAAAAAACCTTTTTTGGCGCATTTTCATTGAAAAGCCTTTTATTATCTTGGTATTTATTTCGGGGAAAAACGACAAGTTTGCCCCCCTAGATTGCAAAACGTATATTTCCCCCCCCCCTAATTTTCACGAAATGACGCCACCGACTAAAAACCCTAGTTAATTCGCAAATCAAGAAAAAGACTAATAAGAAACAAGCGTAAGTAATAACTCTTACTAACTGTTTATACTCTTTGTTTCTTAAGGAAATAAATAAATAAAGGATCCTAATACCGAACTTTCACTGAAACATAATACATTTTGATTGCTATTTAAATGCATCCATTTTTTATGAGGGATATTCAGCGGTACAAAAACTATATAAAGAGAAACGCCTTTGGACTTAAGTTAACAGTTAGGGAAACGCTAACTTTAAGCAATCCTTTTTACTTTCTAACGGCTTTGCGAAACGAAGGTGAGTTACTTGACGCGAAGATATGCTGTAGGTTAACGCTTTTTTAATGACCGTGGCAGAATGGAAAATAGTCTTTAGTTCTCAAGGATTTGAAAGCGTCTCACACCCCCTATTTTGGGAACACGCCCTAGGAGATAATATTCTTGAAGGTCCCTCATGCTGCGGTGGGGAATTTTGTTTATACTCAAAGATGAAATGACGGCATACAGGGGGGCATCTCCCAAGGAGCAATCGATCCAGAATGGGGGAAGAAATATGGATGCTTAGCAGGGGAGAAAGAGCAAGGGGAAATAATTATAACTTTGGGTCCCCCACCAAGAAAAGAAAGAAAATCAATTTCTTAAAGCAATACATTCTTAGTCTCTCTAGACCTTGGTCAATTTTTTTTCTGGAATATTTACAAATTGTAGAGCTTATCTAAAGTGTAGACTATTACAAATTATTTGTTTATAGTCTATTTTCAAGGTATTGGTTAAACTTACAGATTGAAGGGTGGTATCCGTTGGTCAAAAATAAATTGCATTATTTGATCTATTTCACCAAATGAAGGGTCCACAAAGGCAATTTTTGATACACATAGACTCGAATTATTATGCTTAGAGCTGAATAGCTTGCTTTCGGTTATCAAACTGCTCATGAACAAACGAAATGAAAAAATTGAATGGTGAAAAGAATGTAGCTCGCAGAGATGTGATAAACCCAGGGATTTAATCAAATATCTAACATTTTGAAGTTATTTAATCAAATCACTGATTCTATCATAGTTCTGTGGAATGGAGAGAATTTAAGACGCTTCACACCAAAAAAGGGTTCCAACCTTAATAAAGATTGCATCATCGAATTCAAGAGGTCTGAGAACCCCCGAAGGAACGTTTCAGTCTTCCACCAAAAGAGAAATTCTGTTTTTTCCCAAAAGGAATGAAAGGGTAGAGTTGTAGTATTTGTCTCTAAAAGCAACAAATTAGATCGTTTTTTTTCTTTTTCCGAAACACCAAGTCTGGCCCAAACGAAAATTCTGGCCCGAACGAATTTTAGAGCGAAAATTCTGAGACAGCAAATAATTTTAATAGTATCTAAGGCAATATTTTAATAGAGAAGAAATAAAATCTTCCAGATTTCAGAGACATGCTTCGAAGCATTACACTTTTCGTCCCAAAGCATATAATGAGATGTATATAGAATGAACAGCCATTACCGACGATGATTTGAAAACTTTATTTGTGTGCGGGTATCCTTATGTAAACATAATAGTGTACAGTCGCACATCAGTTTTCAAAAGGATCGAGGGGGGAGGGATGTTTGAATTCTAAATGTGTGTTTTTAGACCCAGTTTGATTCACAGGGAAATATCCAGAGGGAGGGTGAAAACTTATTACACATATTGCATACAGCGTTGTTAACAATTTTTACAAATTACACGCATTTGACCTATTTACCTGTCGGGGGGTACTTGTATGACATATCAACCACACTCAAGAGGTGAAGCTAGGTTAATTATAATGAAATATACCAAAAACTGATGAAAATATACTACTTTGGTAAAAAGATCTGAAACTACAACAAAGAATTATGGAAAGCAGGTCGCCCAGAACGCATTATCTTAAAAACCTAGCCAAATACCAACTTTATATATAAATATTTAATGACAATATACCAACATAGCAGTTGATCTCACTATGCCAAAGCTAATTATCTCTGAATGCAGACAGATAAACTGGTTTTACACAGATCAAGCTTCTTGAGTGTGGTCGATATATCATACATGTACCCAAACAGGAATTAAAACAGAAACTACTCAACAAATGACGAGAGTTGCCCCCCCCCCCTTGAACTCCCATTCTTAAGACAAAGTTTAGGTTTTTTTTTACTAAAACTTTTGATATGTAATTAACGCAGTCTCACATATATGCGTGCGTGAATTATTACTAGTAAGGTACAAGTTATACTTCATCATAGAGAGCAGGCCCGTTGTATATAGGGTAATGCATGTTTGTTTTAAAATATTAAACTCGCTCTTTACTTTCACGAGGAATTTCTTTATTTTGTCTGATTATATAAGTCTGTGCATGATTTTGTATGCATGATCGTAAATGTTACATTTACCACCGGACCAATCTTCTTGACAGTGTAGGTATCGGGCCCAACTGAAAAGTACAAATATATCGAAACGATTGTTATGAGCTTCTAGGAGCCTACAAAGATTTCTAGGTATAATATATAACAACACTTAACAAGTAAACTACGAGACAAAAACTTACGTAATGAGATTATTTTGCAAAAATAGGTAGGGAACCCCAGAGTTGATGGCCCTAGTTGAGCACCAGGTTTGCTATATAGAACAACTGGTGCTGCATAATCTCGTCCGGGTAAGCATCATTAGCACACAAAATACTATTAATCCCTGCAATCTATGAGGTAACAAGATACCCAAGTAAATAAACGGTAAATTCCCCCCGAGGATAAGGAAAATGTGCCAAATGAAATTAGGCTTAAACTCATTGATGATAATTCCAACATTACGAAAACTCACCTAAAATTTTTTAAACCACACCAGTGGTGTAATTAATACACATCTTCAACTGAAAATATCCAGAATAAATTGGGAAACGTCATGCGGAGGAAGAAATGGACCAGAGGAAAACAAATATTTCGAATTCTAGAAACATTGGCCCTGGAAAAGCTGTTTGCAAAGACAAGAGATAAGAAATAAGAAAAAGAAGAAAATATAAACAAAATCTTCCGCTAAAGAAATGGGAGGATTCTTTCGACCAGAATTTTTTTTTACTCTAGGGGAGGTGATCCAAGAAAAAATCGTAGTGAAACCAATGTGGCGAGAAAACCCAGTTTTAAGGGAGTTACTTACGTATTACCCCGAACACACTTCAGAAATGAAGCTAGGTTAATCATAGTGAAATATACCAAAATGTGATGAAAATGTAATATTTTAGAAACAAAATGGTGCTTGTGTATTATTCAGAACACACTCAATAAGTGAAGTTAGGTTAGGTATCTTCTATCACTATGCGTTCCTTCTCGTAATGTTCCTTCTCGTAAGAGCATAAACTCATATTGTGTCGATTGACGCACTGTTTTGCTGTGGGCAACAACCCCTTATCCTGGAAAAACAAACACCAAAAAACAAGAAGAACAATAGGGAATTTCTCAAGACAGTGGGAAACAAATTAGAATGAATATTTCGGCCCTATGTCCAAGGGTCGTCCTCAGCAATACAAATAAGAAAAAACAACTTACTAGAGGATAAAATCAATAAAACTAAAATGAACATTTTTTGTCGAAACAGTCCCGGCACCCTCACCTCAGCGAAGTTCAACCAGGACTAATAAATAAATTGTGATGAAACGAGGCAATTCATTAAAATGAAAGAAAATGGTTTAAAAACCCGTTTTTAATGTCAGCATAGCTTTTTTCGCTGCTGATCTCATAGGTTTATCTGTGACAGGTTTTGTGTTAATATCTATTGTTTTTTATAATATATCGTAAGTTCATTTTTAATTAAATTTGTGTATAGAACATTTAGTGAATATTCTCCTAAATCCCTATTTAATAATAATATTTCCTTAAATAAGGATTTAGGATTAAATAAGGATTATTCACTAAATGCTCTATACATTAATTAAAAATGACCATATGAAATATTATAAAAAAAACAATAGATATTAACACAGAAACTGTCACAAATAGATCTAGAACAAAGGGCCGAAATATTCATTCTAATTTGTTTGCCACTGTCTTGAGAAATTCCCTATTGTTCTTCTTGTTTTTTGGTGTTTGTGATGGAAAGGCAGTGTGGTCTTCGTCGCTATCCTGGAACAAGAGCTAAGAGCTCATATGGCACTTGTGAAGAGGCAAGAAGAGCTAAGAGCCAAGAGATAATATGGTATGAGCTCTAGCAAAATTCTATGAATCAATAGATTGATTTAAAAGGAAAATAAGAGGCTTAATGCCGGTCAGGATATAAAATAACAGCTCTGAGTCACGATGTCCTTCTAAATATCAAAATTCATTAGGATCCGATCACCCACTCGTAAGTTATAAATACCTCATTTTTTTCTGGTTTTTCCTCTCCCTTTAGCCCCCCAGATGGCCGAATCTGGGAAAACGACTTTATCAAATCAATTCGTGCAGCTCCCTGACACACCTACTAAATTTTCATCGTCCTACCACGTCCAGAAGCACCAAATCACTCGCCAAAATCGCCAAACTCGCCAGATCACTGAACCCCTCCCCCAACTCCCCCAAAGAGAGCGAATCCAGTACGGTTCCGTCAATCCTGTATCAAGGCGATTTTCTTATTCTATCCGCCAAGCTTCATCCGATTCCTTCACTCCCAAGTGTTTTCCAAGATTTCCCCTCCAACTCCCCCCAATGTCAAAAGTCTGGTCGGGATTTGAAATAAGAGCTCTGAGACAGGAATTCCTTCTAAATATCAAATTTCATTAAGATCTAATCATCTATTCGTAAGATAAAAATACCCCAATTTTCACGTTTTCCAAGAATTCCGGTTTCCCCCTCCAACTCCCCCCAATTTCACAGGATCTGGTCGGAATTTAAAATTAGAGCTTTAAAGCGCTAGACCCTTCTAAATATCAAATTCCATTCAGATCTGGTCACCCTTTCGTAAGTTATAAATACCTCAGTTTTCAAAATTACCCCCCCCCCCCCAACTCCACCAAAGAGATCAGATCCGGTCCGGTTATGTCAGTCACGTGTCTTAGTCAAGTTTTTATTCTTCCCATCCAGTTTCATCCTGATCCCACCGCTTTAAGTATTTTCTAAGTTTTCTGGTTCCCCCCAACTGCCCCCCCCCCCCCAATTACATTGGATCCGGTTGAAATTTAAAATAAGAGATCCGAGTCACGAGGTCCTTCTAAATATGAAGTTTCATGAAGATCCGACCACTATTTCGTAAGTTAAAAATACGTCGCTTTTTTTCTAATTTTCAGAATTAACTCCCCCCCCCCCCCCAATAGAGCGGATCCGTTCCAATTATGTAAATCACGTATCTAAGACTTCTGCTTATTTTTCCCACCAAGTTTCATCCCGATTCCTCCAATCTAAGCGTTTTCCATGATTTTAGGTTCCCCCGCCCCAAACTCCCCCCAATGTCACCAGATCCGGTCGGGACTTAAAATAAGAGCTTTGAGACACGATATCCTTCTAAATATCAAATTCCATTGAAATCCGATCACCCGTGTAAATTAAAAATACCTCATTTTTTCTAATTTTTTAGAATTAACCCCCCCCCCCCCCAACTACCCCAAAGAGAGCGGATCCGTTCTGGTTATGTCAATCATGTATCTAGGACTTGTGCTTATTTTTATCCACCGAGTTTCATCGCGATCCCTCCACTCTAAGTGTTCTCCAAAAATTTAGGTTTCCCCCTCAATAGATATTAGCTCAGAACCTGTCACAAATAGACCTATGAGATCAGCAGCCAAAAAAGAAAGATTACCAGTAAAAACGTGTTTTTAATCATTCTCTTTCATTTCAATGAATTGCCTCGTTTCATCACAATTTATTTATCAGTCTTGGTTGAACTGTGCTGAAGTAAGGATGCTTGGAATGCTTTTAAAAAATTTTAATTTTAGTTATATTGGTTGTATCTTGTTGTAAGTTTTTCTTCTTGTATATTTATGTTTTTCTGAGGGCTGCCCTTTGACATAGGGCCGAAATGTGCATTCTAATTAGTTTCCCACTGTCTTGTGAAAAGAATTCCCAATTGTTTTTCTTGTTTTTGGTGTTTGTGATGGAAAGGCAGTGCGGTCTTCGTCGCTATTAACTTAATCTTACTTATAAAACCTATCTTCCTGTTTTTTGGACCTTTTTTAATTGCCAAAAAATACAACCTGTGCCATGGCTATTCTACTTTCTATTTCTTTCCCACACCTGCCATCTTTATGCTACCTAGGTAGGTAAAGCTAAATACTTGGTCAATTTTCCCTTTATCCACCATATCTTTTTCATCGTCACTTAGTCTTAATTCAAATGACTCAAGTCTTCAATTTTGTCAATTCATTAATTTTGAAACCTATTCTCGTACCATAAATTGCCAAACCCTACAAAATGTATTATTTCCTTGACATTTTTATGTAGGACAATGAAATCGAACAAAATAGCAAAAGCCGACTTCGCGGGGTTTTTTTTATTCCTCCTCCTGTTTCCCTTGGCCTTCAGTCCTCACATTTAGCCCTTGCTTTGCTGAAATAGGCACTACCATTATCAGCAGCGTCTACTTCTCCGGTACGTTTGGCCAGGACAAGGTAGTTCCCACGATATATGTATGTATATATATATATATATATATATATATATATATATATATATATATATATATATATATATATATATATATATATATATATATATATATATTTATATATATATATATCTATATATATAAAAATAAGTTGTCTGTGTGTGGATCTGTGGATCTGTGGATCAGGTGACGTCACACTAAATTATTTCACACTAATACAAAAGAAGAAAAAAACTAAAAAAGGTAAAAACTACAAAAAAAACTAAAAAGAAAAAAAACTAAAAAAGCTAAAAAACTAAAAAAAACTAAAAAAAAGTAAAAATCTAATAACTAAAAAAAACTGAAAAAAATAAAAAAAGGCAAAAACTACAAAAAAAATAAAAACTAATAAAAAAACTAAAAAAGCTAAAAAACTAAAAAAACTAAAAAAAAACTAAAAAAAGGTAAAAAACTAAAAAAACTAAAAACTAAAAAAGAAAAAAACTAAAAAAAAGGAAAAAACTGAAAAATAAAAGAGAAAAAGAAAACTAAAAAAATATGGATAAATATATATAAAAATAAGTTGTTTGTGGGTTATGTCTGTCTGTCTGTCTGTCTGTCGAGTGACGTCGTGTTTGTCCGCATATGACGTCTTAATTATTTCACACTAATACAAAAGAAGAAAAAAAACTAAAAAAGGTAAAAACTACAAAAAAACTAAAAAGAAAAAAAACTAAAAAAGCTAAAAAACTAAAAAAAAAAACTAAAAAAAGGTAAAAAACTAAAAACTAAAAAAAAATGAAAAAACTAAAAAAAGGCAAAAACTAAAAAAAAAACTAAAAACTAATAAAAAAACTAAAAAAGCTAAAAAACTAAAAAAAACTAAAAAAACTAAAAAAAGGTAAAAAACAAAAAAAAACTAAAAACTAAAAAAGAAAAAACTAAAAAAAAGGAAAAAACTGAAAAATAAGAGAAAAAGAAAACTAAAAAAATATTAATAAATATAAAAAATATAAATATAAATATAATATAAATTAGCAATCAACAAAGCACCGAGACACATATGACGACCGGGACACAGGGAGTATAAATGACGACCAGGACATAAGTAAAAAAAAAAACTAAAAAAACTAAAAAAATGGTAAAAACTACAAAAAAACTAAAAACTAATAAAAAAACTAAAAAATCTAAAAATCTAAATAAACTAAAAAAGAAAAAAAAGAAAAAAGGAAAAAAATAAAGGAGAAAAACAAAACTAAAAAACGAATGTATATACAGACCGGGACACCGGGATACAAATGACGACCGGGACACAGGGAATATAAATGACGACCGGGACAAAGGGACACAACTACAATGGGGACGCCGGGGGGCACAGGGGGATATAAATGACGACCGGGACACCGGGACACAAGGAATATAAATGACGCCCGGGACACTCAAAGAGAAATCACAGACTGGAACACCGGGACACAAATGACGACCGGGACACAGGGAATATAAATGACGACCGGGACACAGGGACATAACTACAAAGGGGACGCCGGGGTGCACAGGGGGATATATAAATGACGATGGCGACTCAGGGAATGGTCGAATAGAAATCACCATCAACAAAGCTCAAGGGCAATCATTAGAATCATGAGGTATAGATCTGAATACGGATTGTTTTCCCATGGACCATTATATGTTGCATGTTCAAGAGTCGGTAAACCTGAAAATCTATTTATATGCACAGACAATGGGACAGCAAAGAATGTTGTATATTCGCAAGTTTTACGTAGTTAAAAACATATATATATATATATATATATATATATATATATATATATATATATATATATATATATCTATATTCACAGGTGGGACATAGGGACACAACTACAATGGCGCGTAACTAATATGGCGCGTAACGACTTACGCGCGCGGGGGGGCTTGGGGGGGGGCGCGAAGCACCCCCACCAACTAGGTGTTACCCAACAGCTAGTATATATATATAAATAAGTTGTCTGTGTGTGTGTGTGTGGGTCTGTCGGGTGACGTCATGTTTGTGTGTTGACTGACGTCATGTTTGTCGACTGACGAAATTTGTCGCATCGGGACACAAATGACGACCGGGACACCGGCAAGCACCGGGACACAAGTGACAACCGGGACACAGGGAGTATAAATGACGACCAGGACATAAGTAAAAAAACTAAAATACCTAAAAAAAGGTAAAAACTACAAAAAAACTAAAAAGAAAAAAAAACTAAAAACTAATATAAAACTAAACTAAAAATACTAAAAAAAAGAAAAAAAGGAAAAAAAATGAAAAATAAAGGAGAGAAACAAAACTAAAAAACAATAAAAAAAAATAAAAAGAAAAAAGAAAAAAAAACTAAAAAACTAAAAAAAAGTAAAAACCATAAAAACAAAAACTGAAAAGAAAAAAAGGGGAAAATACAAAAATTTATTTCATCATATACAATTTCAAAAACGAATGCATATACAGACCGGGAAACCGGAATACAAACCGGGACACAGGGAATATAAATGACGACCGGGACACAGGGAGCACAGGGGGATATATAAATGACGAAGGGGACACAGGGAATGGTCGATTAGCAATCACCATCAACAAAACTCAAGGGCAATCATTAGAATCATGAGGTATCACTAAAAAAGACTAAAAAAGGTAAAAAACTAAAAACTAAAAAAAGACCAATTCAAAAACAAATATATATACAGACCGGGACACCGGGACACAAATGACGACTGGGACACCGGGACACAAGGAATATAAATGACGCCCAGGACACTCAAAGAGAAATCACAGACTGGGACAGCGGGACACAAATGACGACCGGGACACAGGGAATATAAATGACGACCAGGACACAGGGACACAACTACAACGGGGACGCCGGGGGGCACAGGGGGATATATAAATGACGACGGCGACACAGGGAATGGTCGATTAGCAATCACCATCAACAAAGCTCAAGGGCAATCATTAGAATCATGAGGTATAGATCTGAATACGGATTGTTTTCCCATGGACCATTATATGCTGCATGTTCAAGAGTCGGTAAACCTGACGATCTATTTATATATATCTATCTATATTCACAGGTGGGACATAAAAACACAACTACAATGGCGCGTAACGACTTACGCAAGCGGGAGGGCTTGGGGGGAGGCACGAAGCGCCCCTACCAACTAGGTGTCGGGGTGGCGTGAAGCACCACCCCAACAGCTAGTATATATATATATATATATGTATATATATATATATATGTATATATATATATATATATATATATATATGTATTTATATATATATATATATATATATATATATACATATATATATATATATATATATATATATATTTATATATATTTATATATATACATATATATATATATATATATATATATATATATATATATATATATATATATATATATATATATATTGGGGTAACAACATTTATGATTTATCGCGATCTTGGAGAATGGCTGAGCCTTGTGAATTGAGCTTTCAGGAAAGGACCTACAGTCCAAATTAGGACGAAAGTAACTATTCTGAAGCCCCTGCCTCCACCCCTCCCTAAGGACTGATTGTCATATAATATTTCAAACCTTACAGATAGGAAGGGATTGGGTGTACAAGAATGAATGCACCTTCCAAAACGCATATTTCAGGATGGAGATCTAAATCAGATCCAAAGTTCATAAAGTGCTGTGACCCGGAGGGTGGAAAGGACGAAGGTGGCTACTTTAAAATGTCTTCTCTTATTTTGGGCCAGAAATCCTTTTCTGAAAGTTTTACTTTTGTAGTAACGACTTTCCAAGACCGAAAAAAGCTTCTTAAAATAGAATCCCGATTAAATGGTGAAACCTACTCTGACAAAACCTACGATGGGAATGTGCTCCCACATTACAACGTCAACCCTTTCACACTGACTTTATGTTCTGCAGTCGGTTGAGCTGCCCTAAGCAAATATGGTTTCAATTTCAAAAATGAATTTGACCAAGTGGAGTTTTTTCTTTTTTCTTGGGGGGGGGGACATTACCTGTTTCACACACTTATACAGAAGAAAGGATAAGAACTTCATCCTCATTAGAGAAACAATGGTTTATTCCGTTGATGCCTATGGGATTCTGTGTGATAGAGTGCCTTCTAGGATGAAAAGGTATCAAAAACTTAACGGATAATTTTTTGCGTGTCAGTGCAAAAGCTCTTTACGAAAAACTGACTCTAAGGTATACTTAACTTATAAATAGTTTCTTCCAAACTAAACACTATAATAATAAATTACTAGTTGATAAAATTCGGAAAATGTCTATTAATTGGATTTTCAGTCAATTTCAGTTTTACTCCATACAAGCCCCCCCCCCCCTAATGATTGGATATAGCCATAGACTGTGTACAAATGTTTGCTGATGTTACTGTTGTTGTTTCCAATTGGCTTTGTTTGACATTATGAGTCAACTGCTGATAACAGGTACACGCAAAGATAAATACAAACCTACAAAATAAGCAACCTTCTGCATAGCACCTAGAGCTAAATGTGGCCCCAATTATGGAAGGGGATGGTAGGACACAATTGCAACAGCAGCGTTTATTTGGAAATATCATAAAAGCGGGAGTCCAACACTGTACTTTTGTTTTTGCTTTCTGATTTCTACTCCATACTGTAAGTTTCCCCCCAAAAGTTCTGGTTTTAGTGATTTGTATTACTTCTTCTAGTCACTTCCCATCAACAGTTGATTCATAATGCCAATTTGAATAGCTCTTGTGAACGACCTCTTCTTAACTGCTAAGCATTATTATACAAACAAGGAGTACCACAGTACCATTCGGTTCCCCTTTCAACACTGTCTATATAAAAAACTTAACTGATTTTGTTTTTTTTTTTCAAATTAGTATTATCTTGCATTAAACAAGTACAAATGCAAACCTATAGAATCAGCCAAGTTTTATACATTGCCTTGGGTTACACCTGGCCCAATTACGGGGGGCGGGGGTAGGAATGCAATCATCAAGGCAACGATAATTATATTTCGAAACAGTGTTGAAAAGATAACCGAATGATCGGCTTTTGGGTAAATTTATCAATTTTTATATAACTTCGATAGATCGATAAGAAGAAAATATCACCCGAAGCGCCTTTTAGCGTTCATTCCATATCGTACTAAGCACTACAAAAACGCCCCAGCCCACTACCTAGATAAGACCAGGGTTATCTCTAACATAGGCTAGCCTATACACAAAACTTTGCTTAATTTATTGGTTTGCATCATTTTGTGTGCCCATTCCTCTTCAATATTTTGTTCATAATACCAAATTAAGCCAATCTGAAAAAGATAAGCAAAGTTTTATATATAGCGCATGGCTATATCTGGTCTCTTTAGGGGGCAGGGGGTAAATATTTCGCTGTTAATATTACTGACTTACGAATAAAGTAAACATGCCACTCGATGCCTTTTTTTATGCTCTTTTTAAATATAATAATCACTTTTGCCGTAAATGAATTTCATCCCCACTTCTATATACTCCAATTGAAGGTATAGGCTATATTTGCACCTTAGCGGGAGTGGGGTAAAGGGTAACATTATTGTTAATTGACTTCTTGCTATCTCGGAAAGGGTTTAGGTTAGGAAAATGAAACTTTCAGGAATGGATCTATAGGCTAAAGCATGTCCCGGGAAGGTATTTTAAAGTACCAATCTCCACTCCTTCTCCCTCTAAAGGGCCCTGAAATTTGCCTACATGACAGGAAATTCATGACATTGAAATTTTGACAAAACAACATTTTACCTGAATTTTCAGTTACTAGTTGCTTTTTTGCTGCTTTAAGTTCTGAAAATGCAATTCCTGTTATTTGAGTAGAATTTGAGCCATATCAATGTTTTTTTTTCAAAAATTAGGAAATGTATTTGCATATCTTTAAAACCTTATAAATTTGGATTGAGCAAAGTTGTGAAGCTGAAAACAATTTTGTTTTACTTCATTCAAGCAGAAGATCTATTTTGCATGGTTTCACTTTTATAACATACACATTTTTAAAGGTCATCAAAGGTCAGGGCCCTCTACAGGGAGAAGGAGTGGAGGTAGTTGCTTCAAAATACCTTCCCGGGACATACTTTAGTCTGTAGAGTCATCCCTGAAAGTTTCATTCTCCTAACCTAAACCCTTTCTGAGATAGCAGGAAGTCAATTAACTAGAATTTTACCATATATAATATTGAAGTTTATAACTTTATCCTCTTCTGCTATTATAAACTAGTGTTCAGAAGAGGTCATACACAAGACGGTTTACGAATATACAGAGGCGTAATTTGATATGGGGTAGGGAAGCAACTGACCCTTCCAGACCTCGGTTTACCCCCCCCCCCAAGATCTCAGTTTACCCCCCCCAGCTGAAAGTTAGTTTCTTTCAAAATCTTATCAAAACTAAGATACACCGACATAATTCAAGCATCAACAGAGACAGGTTAGTGTTTTTAGTGATTTTTTACCTTAATAGTACTACAAAATACCTTTATAGTGCTTTTATATTACTAAATATTACCTTAATGGTACCAAATACCCTTCTTTTAGTTTGTACTGTCATTTTCACTTGATTTTGGAAAAATTTGCTCCAACTTTGCCCCCCCCCCAGGATTTTGACGAAATTACACCACTGCCAATAGGCTATGGTATGCCTGCTAAATTTTATTTAAATTACGAATCTTTATTTAGAAATCATTAAAATTTTCTTCCTTCTTTCACTACAAATATATCCATAAAATTCTTACCTAAATACAGTATAATGGGCCTATTATTAAGAGCAAATCCAACCAGACACCTGTTTACAAAAAAATCCTACCTGAGTCATTCAAGTCTTTGAATAGCTTTAACACCATTACTACTTTCCCACCGCAATTGATGCAACAGACTGAATTGAACATTGAATGATTGTGACGACGCCAAAGGGGAATGTCCCCATTCGACCGCTATAAGCGTACACATAAACAGGTGTAACGGAGGTACCACCCCATCTTGAAATTTAGGAATTGCGTGAAACGGGGACAAGGGAGTTGTACCTGAGCTAATATTTGATAGAGATTGAGGCAAAATGTGTTTATCTTATTGAAAAAAAGATTGTTGTCTCATTATTTGTTTCGAAACTGCTAGGATGATTAAGAAAAAATAAGTTCTTTTTTTATTTGTGGATCTTGATTAAGAAATTCAGGGACGTACAAAAAGGAGGGACCCAGGACTCCCTGAAATGCTAAATTTTCTTAAAATTTTGGGCACTGCTTGTCGAAATTGTCAATTTTTTTTATTATTACCCCCTCGCCAAAAAAATATCATTGCCACCCCCCCCACCCACAAAAATATCGTGGAGATCACTACTATTCAGCTGGCTGCATTTTGAGGAGGCCCGAAAATTAAAAAAAGAGGCAAACATCTGATATTGATATTACATTCCTAAAAAACTATGATACTTCACGGGGGAATTAAGGGTCAGAACTTCATTGGATAGGTGGCTGCTAGGAAAGGAACTGGCGAAGCCTAGCAGTCGACCATAGCAAGACGAGGAAGCGGTGGAAGGTGACAAAAAGCCTTTGAAGATAAGAAACGTCAAAACCGGCTCTTTGCTTACATCTAACGTGAAATTTTCTACAATACTCTTCGAAACATGAGAGACTATAGACCGTGTCTCGACTTCAATTGTCTTCATGATTAGACTCACTCAGGAGCAAAAGGTCCGAGCACATTCTAATTGAAGTGATTGTGTGTTTGCAAGGATCAGAAGCCCTATAACTGCCAAAGTGAAGCGAAGGCAATTCATGAAGGCCAATGGCCCGAGCTACAGATATGAAAAATGAGAAGAAGTAGGCAGCAGAAATGTGTTAGAGCACCCAGTTGCCGACAGGATTCGGGCGAAAAGAGTAGATAGTGGCAACAAAAGCCCACGACCTAAGGCTGAAGCAATTAATGTACTCGGCCTTTCCTTTGCGTTAGGCTCCAATTTTTGTCATCTCCAACCGCTCGCTATAGTCTATGCTCATTCTCATGGTCTGAAAAATATTTTGCCAACATTTCCCATTTTATATATATATATATATATATATATATATATATATATATATATATATATATATATATATATATATATATATATATATTTATATACGTGTATGTGTGTGTATCTGCTCATTTAAGCCTTCATCCCTCGCAGGGTTGTCGCTTAAATCACTAGGAGGACGTATAAATAAAAATGACTTCAACCTTTGTTTTTATTTCTTACATTTTAGCTCTAAGACAGAAAACCTGAAAAAAAGGCTTTATAAATATCTTTACAATTAATCTATAATGAAAGTGTGTCAATTAAAAAACAAACAGAAACTAATGTAAAAAAAAAAGTAAAGAGCGATATTGAAACCTCAAATGAGCACAAATAAAGTTATATGATATGACTAGTCAAACTTAAAACGAACAGAAATAACAATGAATAAATAAATGAAAACTAAAACGGGCTGCAATTAAGGTGACTAATCAACTGAAACTTAAAAGGAACAGAAACTACAACAAATAAAAGGGATGCTATACTACCCCTTTAAGACCTCTCAAGACTAGACTGTCACCTGTTCAGAAATGACAGAAAGGGAAACTTTGCATTGGAAAGTTTTTCCTAAAACGAATGCTAGAAAATACTTTCCTCCCTAATTGTGGGGTTTATAGAACAGCAAGGCTCTTATTAAGATAACAAGACCTCGAAAATTTCGAGTAAGCACTTCCTGAACATATTTTACTGTTCGAATATGCTCGCATGAACTCTAAGAATACTGGTTCAGTTGGGAAATCTCGCGACGTCTTAGAAATAAAAAGTAAATATTTGCAGGTTCAGCCAAGAATTGCAACATGGGGGTTTATAAATAAAATATGTTTATGATAGATTTAAAAAAAAAGGTTAATTAAAATTATATCCAAAGCATCCCACGTTCAAGTGTTGGCTCTGATTAGCTAACAGTAAAAATCAAGATCTTTTATTTTCTGCTGGCCACTTTGCTTCTATACCTGGTATGTTGATTCTGTTTTGTGTTTTTAGTAAAGCGCTGGATTTTCAGAAATCTAAAAAGAAGGGCAAATATCATGAGCCAGTTGGTTTTAAACAGTTTTTCAGGAATATGTTGCATAAACCATGAAGCAGTATTTTTTTTCATGTTAAGTTTCAACTTTACTCTACTTTCATCAGAAAAAACTCTGTTTTTAATTGATTTCATAAGGATGCAACTCGTACAAATTTGAGTTTTGTAGGTGATAACTTTTAAACCATTGATCTTATTACATAATAAATTTAGCCTTCATTAATTTTAACTTGTCACTGATGACAGACATGATGATCTTCCCAAAACGTCACCCAATTTCTTTTTTTTTGACTAACCTTATCACATTAGTTTTTTTTGAAATTTGTCATTGACGTGAAGTTGCTTGAATTTTATGTTTTATAAGTTGAGTTTGTGGCTTGAGGTTTGCTTAATCTGACTTTGGATGAAACATAAACAAATATGTTTTGCCAAACAAATGTCAAATAATTTCCGAAATGAGTAATTTTTTTAATAGCCTTAAAGGGTAGAAATTTTTATACATTTTGTTTAGTCATTCAGTGAGCAGCCGCTTATCCTCCCCCCCCCCCGTGGTCCCTTGATAATTTGTGCTTTAATTCACCACTCTACCTCAGACTGTCTTTTTGTTTGTCGTTTCGAGACACGAGCAACACTCCGTTTTTTCATAATCGCAAAAAAATGACCGCCACATCGACGGATGTGAATAATCTGAGCATACGTCTGTAAAATTTTTTGTTTCCTTGGCCGTGTAACTGTATCATTTTTTTTTTTTTTTTGAGACAGGTGTGCTAGTCACAAAAGGGATTTCTTCTCTTTGAGAGTTCAGTATTTTTGGTCAAACCTTTGTTTTCATACATATTAATATCATCCGTAAATATTATACCGTATTCATTTCAGTGACTAAAAGAAATTCTTGTATGTCAAGAAGGATAGATCTAGTTTTATCAAACGATTCTTTGCTACAGGAGTACTTGTTGACCAATCCATCTGACAATGCTACTTAAACGGCCAGAACTAGCTATCAAACAGTTCGTGGTAACGAACTGTAGTAAGGAGCGACCCGGCTCAATTGTAACCAAAACTCTAAAAAACGGAATTTTGATACCAATAGTTACATCAAAAGAATTCTAATTTTAATGCTGATTTTAAATATATAAGTTTCATCAAGTTTAATTTTACCCATCAAAAGTTACGAGCCTGAGAAAATTAGCCCTATTTTAGAAAATAGGGGGAAACACCCCCTAAAAGTCATAGAATCTCAACGAAAATCACACCATCAGATTCAGCGTATTAGAAAACCCTACTGTACAAGTTCCAAGCTCCTATCTACAAAAATGTGGAATTTTGTATTTTTTGCCAGAAGACAAATCACGGATGCGTGTTTATTTGTTTTTTGTTTGTTTGTTTTTTTTTTGTTTTTTTTCCAGGGGTGATCGTATCGACCCAGTGGTCCTAGAATTTTGCGAGAGGGCTCATTGGAACGGAAATGAAAAGTTCTAGTTCCCTTTTTAAGTGACCAAAAAAATTGAAGGGCACCTAGGCCCCCTCCCACGATCATTTCTTTCCCAAAGTCGTCGGATGAAAATTCTGAGATAGCCATTTTATTCAGCATAGTCGAAAAACCTTATAGTTGAGAAGAGGGGGTTATGTGGGGAAAATTTTCTATGGAGGAATTTGTCATGGGGGAAGAAGATTTCCATAAAGGGGGCGCAGCATTTTCTACCATTATTTAAAAAAACAATGAGAAAATAAATATGAAAAAAGTTTTTTTCAACTGGAAGTAAGGAGTAGCATTAAAACTTAAAACGAACAGAAAATATTACGCATATAAGGGATTCACTTCCTCCTAATACCTCACTCTTTACGCTAAAGGATTTTTAGTAATTTCGACTATTTATTCTACGGCCTTTGTGATTCAGGGGACAGAATTTAAGCTTTAATGTAAAGAGTAATTGACGAGGTATTGACGAGTGGGCGAACCCTCTTATATACGTAATAAAAACATACGAATATAGAAGTTTGTTACGTAAGATAATTCGTAAGTTACGTATATCTTTTACTAATGAAAACGTTCGTAAAAACTAAAAGTTCTAGTTGCCTTTTTAAGTACCCAAAAAATTGGAGGGCGACTGGGCCTCCTCTCCCTCCTTTTTTCTCAAAATCATTCGACCAAAACTATGGGAAAGCCATTTAGCCAAATAAATAAATATGCAAATTTCGCTTTAATTATTCATCTGCGGAGAGCCGAAATCAATACATGGATTAACTAAAACAAACGTCCAGAAATTAAATTAAAAAAAACAAGTTTTTTTAACTGAAAGTAAGGAGCGACATTAAAACTTAAAACGAACAGAAATTACCCCGTATATGAAAGGGGCTGCTCCCTCTTCAACGCCCTGCTCTTTACGCTAAAGTTTTTACTGTTTTAAAAAGTAGAGTTGAGAGAAAGAGTCAAACTTTAGTGCAAAGAGCAAGGCATTGAAGAGGGAGCAGCCTCTTTCATATGCGGGGTAATTTCTGTTCGTTTAAAGTTTTAATGTCACTCCTTACTTTCAGTTAAAAAAAACTTGTTTTTTTATTTAAATTACAGAAAAGTAACACACTAGATCAAATTTTAAAAAGTATTTTATTCAGCATTTTTGTATCATTATTTTTTTTCTAATACTGAAGTTCATATAGAGTTTATCTTAAATAGCCTCTATCTTGAGGAGTCCGATTCCTTTGTAATGAACCTTAAATGCAATCTAACGACCCTATACATTTTTGAAATTTGTCACATAATTTTTAACAAAACAACAATACATATAGTTCTGGCCTCTCTTCCACCCGGGGAGATATCTTGATTAGCACCCCTCCCCTTACCTTCAACAAAATTCCAGGCTAAATGTTTAAAAAAAATTCATTTATTAACAATATTGTTTTCAATTTATTAATAATTTATTCTTTAATCATGATTAATCTATTATTTAAATTATTTAATCGTTTAATTATTATTAATTAGTTTTATTTAATGATTTTTATTATTTTTATTAGATTATTTCATTATTAGCCTATTAGCTAATTATTTTTAATTTTTAATTTACTTTTATTTTTACTATTTAATTACTAATTAATTAACTGTTGTCATTTATTAACTGCGCCCTCTAGTTTATTCTAATAAAAATACAATTTCAAAAATTACATAATGATTATAACCGTTACATTATTTATTTGAAATTTCGCACCCCTAAAATTCCTGCGCCCAGGACAAGTGTCCCCTCTACCCCCCCCTAAAACCGCCTCTGGCTATGCCTTTTTTCGGATTAATGCTGGTCGTGTTTCATAAAGTTTCTTATAAAGTTCACGTGCTTATTTGCTTGAAACTTGACGCTGGATCTGACAGTTATAACTAAGAGTAATTAGGCTGCGGAGCAACAATTCTACTTTCAAATTTGTTTCTTTTTGTATTTTATCGTGACACACGATCATTGATATTTAGCTCAGTAACAACAAGAGGGAATTTCGAACTTCAGAAATCAGGGAAAGTCTAGATGCGATCCGACACATATGTGAGGAAGGGAGAGGGGTGTATAGAACGTAGTCATTTGTACAATTAGATATCAACTGAAATTGCTATGTAGTAAAATTTAGTTGTGTCTTCGGGATGCCCAGAAACAATCTTTGTAGGGGATAGGGGATCCCTGAATTCTTGGCATCTGAACGTTTACAAGGAGGGATCGTTGTATCTCAATCAGACCTGATCGAAACTAACAGCTAGAAGGGACTTTTAAGCCAGAAGTTAAACAAAGAGAAAAGGTCCAAAAAAGTTTGTCAAGTTAAAGAGGTTGTCAAACTATGTCAAAACTATGTGGTAAGTAAGATTAAGTGTCCTAATTAGGCCTTTCGGATGTCCAGACATAACCAATCCTCTGCAGAGGACGGTTTCCCTAAACCCATGCAATCAGACATGAACAAGAAAAGGTGGCTAGAATCCACCTGGTGCTAACTTTGTATTAGAGGGAAAGAAGAGGTATTCTTTAATCCTTGGCATCAGGGCATCAAGCTGAAGGGGCTACAGGATCTTAGCCGAACTTAGCTGGAAGTAAAAGTAGGCGTCCCAGTTGTAGGTCTTTGTTAGGGTCCATATCCATTCTGACGTGTGTGGGGCGTGGGTCCCTATACTTTTGTCACTCTAACGTCTACTTGAACAGGTTGTCGGATCTCGATAAAAAATGGTGGAAAACTGGCAGTAATACTGTCAGTTGCGGAAAGGAGGTGTGTCTGTCCATTTCTTTCCATTTCGTCATTAATCAGAACGAGTTATTGAATCTCGGCCAGATCTGGTGTGAAGGTAGAACTAGCGTTCTAATTACGCCTCCAAACACTGGTGGACGGTAATAGCAAGAGTCCTAATTGTACTTGTAGAAGGTTACTTTCTGTAGCCAATCGGAGGAACTTTCACTCACTATCAAAAGATATCACCTAAAGCTCCTTGACCACACTTTGGGTCATCCCAAAGGCCAGCCTCGAGCCCCTTCCCACTTCCTGTATGCGGCCCCCGATCCCACGCTCCTTTTTTTGCCGGGAGGATAGTCCACCATCTAGTTACCGCCCAAAGTAAATTAGTACATGTACGTCAATTGCTGTAAGGGGTTACGATGGGCAAATGCTCCCTATATTTTTCCGCTCCTTCTAGATTTAAAACATACCCATTTTTAGTATTATCGTTGAAAAATACCTTTATTTGATGTTTTTACTGAAAAATAACAGGCAACGAATTGACCCCCTAGATTTTGAAAAAAAAATTGCTCCCTCCTAATAGTTACAAGAATTAGCCCTCTAAGTATTTAATTTTAGGAGCCAATACCTGATATGATTTTTATACGAAGGGGGAGGGGCGAGGCTCCTGAAATCCTTGTCATCGGAACATAAGGCGAAAAGGATCATCGGACATCAGTCAGACTTGGCAAGAAGTACCAGTAATTATTCAAGTTAGGCCTTTTGAGCGTCCGTCCATCGTCAGCTAATGGAACGGGAGGATGTCCCTAACTCTTGGCAAAGGTACATCTGACAAAAAATCTTTGCATCTCATCCTAACTTTATGGGTAGAAAGAGTTAGTAAGCTATGTATATCTTTTAGGGATCCCAACAAATTGGGTAGGAATTGAGGAAAGGTCTCTCTGTTTCTGCCATCAGGACGTCTGAGGGGAATGAGTTATGGGTCCTCAATCAAAATCGGTCAGAATAATGAATAAATATCCTACATGTGCTTCTTTGGGGGTTCTTACCAATTATGAAGTTTGGGGAGAAGGGGTTCTTAAATTGCCTTCACTACATTTCCGTATACTGATTGTCGGATCTCAGCCAAATTCAGTGTGAAGTAATGTAAATTTCCTAGCTGTGCCTTTTGGAAGTTCATACGCAATCTGATCCCATGTGGGGGAACGGATTTTAAGTTTTTGACATAGTAACATTTATGGACAGTTTGTAATTATTTTGGTTCTTGAGGGGTCCGTGCCTGATCTGATTCCAAAATCAATATAAATAAAGATGCGGAACCTGGATTGGATACTGCAGAAAATACATTTACATCAGGGATCAGTGGGGTAGGCCTAAAGCTGCCCTCTAATTTTTGTCCCAGCCTTAACTAGACTTTTTGGGGGGATACTTTCATTAAAAAGTCTCTTTTTTTATAATTTCATTGACAAAATTGAAAAACCAACAAAACTACCACCTCCCTGGATTTTGAAAAATACGTCACACCCTAGACTTCCGTAGTTTGACGTTGCTGAATCCAAGCTTAAATTATACTTAACAGCGATAGAAAAAAAATCCTGGAGCTGCAATTACAGCCTTATAATTCGTTTTTTTTCTTTGCAAATTCACTCCTCTCGCTAAGCCCTGCTGTTGACAAAATTGCATTTGAAAAAAATATTGTGGCTGTACTGATTAAATTTTTCTCTTAGGAACATCAATCTTTAGGCCTGGAAAAGTCCAGGTATGATAATTTGACTGGTTGTTGAAAAGTTTCATTCAAAGAGTTTTTTGCTAAGAAAAAGTACAACTAAAGCTGAAATTCCTGTTTAGAAAATGGCCCATAGATCAACTTAGGAATAAACTAATAATAATAGACCAACTAGGAATGGCCCATAGATCAACTATAAAAGTATTTTCAGTGTTATTTTACATTTTCCCCAGATTTAGTGTTATTATAGACACCGTTTTTATAAGCCACCATTATGCGGATTTACAAGGTTTTGAATAGCAACTTCATTCAAAACTATTTGTTAGGAAAACCATTCAAAACTAAAATGGAAATAGGAAAACGAAACTGCCCACACTTCTGTCGAATTTAAAATCTGCCGGCCTCTGTAATCCAAAAAGAAACCAAAAACTTTTACCTAGTGTTTCCGTGTATCACATAGCTTGCTGTTTAGCGAACTACATGTAAGCCCCCGTTGAATTGGCACTTTCCCATCCCACAGAAAACGTTCCATGACGTATAGAGAGAGCAAAGGTGCCCCATTGCAAGTATTTAGAACAGTTAATAGTTTTTGAAAGGGGGAGGCGATAGGTGGCAATAGGGGATTTGTGATAAGAATTATTATCTATTGAATTTCCTCACCTTTGGTTTCCGGAGTTCGTTAATGCCAAACTTTCATCCATTCAATTTTGGTTTATTATGCTGTAAAACGGGAAGTACTTATTATTATCCGCATAGAAACTGTGTGCTCAGGGTATTTAGCTTACGGGTGTAAATCCCAGAGGCTGATATTAAATTACGCACAGAAAAACACTTCAATTCTTTATTTCACTTAACAATTTCTTTTTATTCGTTTTTTCATCGGATATCTCGTCTGATAGCAGATTCAAAACTGGTTGCTAAAGATGAAAGTTGAATGTATTTGGGCCCGCCTTTACCCCCTCTCCCAAAAAGCGCAATAACATGTCATAAATAGTGATTTACGACTGCTGAATTTAATACAAGTGAAGTTTCAGACGTCTCCTGGGGAGTTGTGCGATCTTAGGGGGATGATCTTATCCATTGTTCTACATCTTCAGTCACGGCACGAAAAAAAGATTGGTGGGAGCGTTTCTATCTACTATATAGAAACAGACTAGTTATGCCACCTGATAAGCTATTCAATATTGAATCCTGGCAATTAATTTCTAAATTCGATTGTCCAGTGATAATTCTTGGGTTACATTGCCGATAGGCTCCTATGATGACTAAGGTAATCTGAAGTAATTTATCGATTCAAAGTAAAAGTTACTTCAGAGGTGGGTCTATTTGATATTCAAAGGGCTCACTCAAATGTTAAAAAAGGTATACAGCCTACTAATAATCTACTGAGTTTGTTTCAGCCCAGGCTGAAACCTGGTTGGTTTTTTCGTTATTTTAGCTCAATAGATTTCTGAGATTTTTTCCAGGATATATACGCTAAAATAAAAGTGTAAATGTACCTAAATCAAGATTGGAAATTGCCTCCCTAAGCAGGAGAAATAGTAAAATCGCACTCTTAATTTTCGCTCTAGAAGGCGCACTAGTATTATAAATAAAATTTGAGCATTCACAAGGAAAGGCCTGGTTCGGGCGAGATGTGTAAGCTAGGAGAGGCCTTTGGATCCACCCGCCCCATGTGAAATTTTAACTCTTGAGCATTTTTTTTTATTATATGTTTGGGTACTTGTGTATTATACGCCACTCAATCAAGCGCTTTATTTAATTAGAACCTGTTTCTTTGACGCTCAATCCTAATGAAATATCGCAAAATATAATGAAAATATAATACTATAGAAACAAATTTGGGCTATATATTTGCACATTAGGGGGGGGAATGAGGGATAAAGTATAGCGGGTCCGCATGCAAAATGTGTTAGGTGCAATTATTCTGGACATTATGAAGTAAGAATTGTTTTCTAACTTCAAACTGTACAGATACTGTACCCCCACCCCATCTAATGTACAAATATATAGCCCACATATATATATATATATATATATATATATATATATATATATATATATATATATATATATATATATATATATATATATATATATATATATATATATACATATATATATATATATATATATATATATATATATATATATATATATATATATATATATATATATATATATATATATATATATATATATATATCCCATTTATTCTGTCACTTGTCTTGTCTCACGATAAGCTGAAAGAAACTAACGAAGAAACCGGTTTCTTTACGAGTTTTACGCAGCGTAAACTTGAGTGAGTGGCGTAGAATACACAAGTACATATGTTAGCTTTTCATATAATCAATGACATAGCTAAGGGGCAAGGGGGTGCACTAATAGCCGGGCGCACTACCTCTTGGGACATCTTTAGTTAATTTTTTTTTCTAATCCTTGGTGCATTTGAAATAAGAAATTTCAAAAGCATGGTGAAAATTCAACTTGAAACTTCCTTAGGGTGTTGGAGGGGCCAAGTAAAATTAAATTTTGACTTGGATAGGGGGTGGAAGGGATCCAAATATATATGTATATATATATATATATTATATATATATATATATATATATATATATATATATATATATATATATATATATATATATATATATATATATATATATATATATATATATATATATATATATATATATATATATATATATATATATATTACCAGGAGCCTGGCGGTGAAGTCGCTTTGTGCTTAGAACTCTACAGATATTGGAAAATGTCAAGATCCCACTTGATAGGTGTGAAGTGGTTTAAGTTTTCACTTCGCACTATATTGTGGTAAGAAATCCTTTTGTTTTTCTAATGAATGTTTGCTCTTTTTTTAAATAAGCCCAATACATCTTGTAAAATGATCTCTGCTTATCTAAGGTGACGAAATTAACCAAGTCAATGTTATTTTCTAAAAGGGTATAAATATAGATTTTACGATAGGTCTTAGCTAAATATAGGTTTTACTTCTTACGTCCCTTAAATTTTCGTATAAGTTATTTGCATTTTTTTCACGTAAATAAAGAGTCTGATGGGTACCTTTTTATCGATATTTTGAAGAATTTGCCAATAATAAATATGATTATTTTCTTTAAAAATAAAAATAAATAAATGACGTTTTATTCATTAGGTAGCTTGTTATTCTACACGCCTCTTTTTTGTTTTCACACAATGAAGGGGACGAGAGAGGGGGTATCCAAGAGGGTGGATGGTAAACCTCCTATTAAGGATGTTTTACCATGGAAATTAGAATAGTATCTTCATAATGCTTCCCAGCCTGTCAACTTCAGATATGGCATCAAAAAGCGTTATTTGGCAGCGTGCCACTTTACGAAGAAGTTATTGAGATGGGTTTATAAGAGGTATTAGCTCTTCATTGAGCCATTACTTGCGATCTTGCGGTAGCCTGCTAACCATATCAGAGAAAATTCAAACCTAACTAACTTATCATGCTGACAATTATAGCAACATTTTGTTTTTTACTTACGGCTAATTACCACAATTTGTTTGTCAGTCTCTTTGACAATTCATCTAAATCCAGTAAAAACCCCTATAGTCATGGGCTTTCAAACTCCGTCTTCTCATGATCAAGGCTTTCAACCTTCGGGGGGGGGGGGGGGTCTGTTATTTCAAATTGGTGGTACCAGGTTTCGGTGAAGATGAAGCTATTTCCTCATTTTCAAGATGAGGGACTTAAGACGTTTACCTTAATACCTTTTTAGGGTTCTAAACCAAGGAAAACTGATTGGCTGTAGCAGAATTTGTATTTCTCAGCAGTTTGTTCTCTTTGAAGGAAAATTAAAGTTTTGCAGCAAAAACGGCAAAAAGCACCACTTTGCTGTGGTTTATCGTTACGGGCAGTGCTCTCTTAGGGTGTAGTTAGTTTATAGTTTGTAATTTGTTGTTTTTTTTGTTAATAAACGAATTGAATTGAATTGAAATAAGCAGAAATTATATTACCTACTTGCAACTTAATGCACTATTCAATGACCAAACGTAGACTTTATCTGATATTGGAGCGACTTTTGCCTTTTCAAATCCTGAAACAACCCTGACATGGATTCAAAAATTTAAAACTTTTCTCTTTGTCACAGAACAAATATAGGAATAGCAAACCTATAAATTTGACCTTGGATTCTATTAAAAATCTTAAAACCTTTAATTGAAAGCTTTTGAGGTTTTTCTACTTATGTACTGTCTCCCTCTCTCTGTGAGCGGCCCTACAGACATTGACAAGATCGAATCATCTTTATCATAAATGGATAATCCTGTTGCAATACTCCCAAGTATATTACGTTAAAGACGCACTAGCGACCCAATCAAATGTGTAGTACCTTTTTACGTAATTTTTAGATGATATCAGGATTTCTTGAATCATCCTACGTGATGAATATTAGTTCTACGCAATTTTGGCTTACCCACCTTGTGGTTATATATTTCCTGATTGTGCCATAAGCTGTTGACGAATTTAAGTGGGTCTTCCTATAGCAGAAATGAAGACCACAGACGGAAAATTTCAATTTTGGTGTGCGGGATATATACCTTAAAGTAGTCATTTACTTTAAAATCCCATTCTTGATCTCAGAAATGGCCTATAATAGTACGCGTACTGGTAAAAAAAAAAACAGTAGTGAAGACGAATAGGCTAAAGCTCTCCAGACGGGCCTAATCCCCTCTAGAGACAAAAATTATTTCCAAAAAGAATCGAATGAAAAAATACAACAATATTGTCTGAACTCAGAAAATCAGATGAATTACCAGGCTTATGCACAGAGTGGTAGCCTTAGGGTTCGCCAGCTACCCCCAAAATCACAAGAATTTTAATTTATTCCCAATAATTGTTTCCATTAATTTGCCTATATTGTTATTAGATTTCCCCAGCCTTTGAGTTGTTGTTGTTTTGAGTCTTCCAAATCCAAAATTAGAATTTTCATAAGAACTTTTAGATAGCCATTATGTTTCGAAATAGTAAAAAAAAACTTATAAATTCACGTCTAAAGATAACATAATCCCACAAACCAATGGACAAGAGCCGTAAAATAAAAATTGGCTGTTTTTTTAAACATAAGTTCTTTAACGGAAACGAGGGCATGCTTGATCCTGCGTGTTCGATTAGATTGAAACTTTCAGGAACCGATTGGTTAAAAGGATCAACATTTTCCTGTGGAAGTGGGAGATAAGAGGCCCTGAAGTTGACCACTTTTCTACATTATGTCTCGGAAATGACATAAAAGATCTGGTTCAAAAAATTGAGGTAGTTTTCTTAGAAAGGGGGATTGAGAGGAGTTTAGATTTTGACTGGGGAAGGGAGTCATAATAGACACTATGCGCATCCAGTTCATCGATATGCCATGTCTTTAATATCTTGAGACAGGCTTATGGAACAGAATTGAAACTTTCAGGCAACAGAAGAGGGGATTTTAAAGCTCACATTTAGTGTTCTGGGAAGGGAAAGGATGTTAAACGATTTTCGTTTCTAACTCAAACAAAAAAAATGTTTTTGCAAAATAACATCCTTTGAGTCTTAATATTTGTTCATGTTTAGCCAGTAAGACAAACAACTAAAAGACACTATATGCTGCCACGCTGTCATAATGGTGAATCTGCAATATCGCAGGAACAGCTAATGGTATTAAGTTTAAACTTTTAGGGGATGTGGAATACTGAACAATATCAAAACATCCTATATCTAGGCATCCTGAATTTCGCTCTTTACTTTCCTTTGAAAAAACTTATTTATTGTATATGTAATTAGCAAACAAACTCGACTGTGAGCTCCAGGTAGTTGAACCAAGAAGTTATAATGTTGTTCTTGTATTAGCTGGCACATTTCAAATAAAACTAAGAGGCAGTAAAATTAATTGGTTGGAAAATAGTGCCAATCAGTTCGTTTACACGAATTTAGTATAAAACACAAGAAGGAATATTCAGTTAAACATAATTAAAAGGCTATAGCATCATGTGGAAGAAAGGGAGAGATAGGGGGGGGTCAAGCACGTCAAATATTCCAATGTCCCCAAGTGCAGTATGGGCTCTATATAGCTATATGTAGTATAGACTATATATGTCAGCCAAATTTCATGATAAATGGAACCATTGACCAACCCAAAAAACATACTAATCTTTTGTTGAACCATAGTACTTGAACACTAAATAGCAAATTTTTTTGGCTTTAATAAACCGAAGGTAAGAATTATGCATTTTTTCACTTTACTTCTAAAACTAAAAGCAATCCCCACTCCGTCCTCTAGTCACGTAATTTCGTCAAAGTCCTGGGCGCGGGGCAAAGTTGGAGCCAATTTTCCCAAATCAAGTGAAAATTACAGTAAAAACTAAGAAATAAGCCATTTGATACCATGAAGATACTATTTAATACTTTAAAAAACTGTAAAGGTACTTTCTGTAAAGGTGCTTTCTAGTTCTATAAAGGTACTATGTACTAAAAAAAACTGATCTGTTTATTATGCAGATTTATCTTAGCTTTGACAAGATTTTGGAAGAAACTAAGTTTCTATAAATCGGGTCTGGGGGCCGAGGTACTGGAGGGGCAGTTGCTTCCCCCCGTGACCCACATCAAATTACGCTCATGACCTCCCGCCAAGACAAAATAGCCACAAAGATCGGCCAATTTCCTCCTAAATCATTCTAAAATCATTATTTAATTGTATATCACATAGTTTAATTAATCAGAAGCTCCGTACCCATAAACTTACTCAAATCAAAAATCAGTCCATAAAACTGCTATTGAAATATTTACTTCTATGCTTATTTTTCCGGCTCAAATGATATAGTGGTCTAAAGAAAGATGTTATTGAGTTGCGTGTGTGTTAAATAGAAACAAACGCTGAAAAAATAAATATTGAGATTAGCCATAGAATGAGTCTGAGTAAAAAAGAAAAAAAAAGATAACCCAGTCCACTGTTTGCGTATAAAAACGATATATTTATTAAGATTCTATTCATTAAAGAAGAAAAAATTAGCAGTTGACGAAGTTTCACTTTCAAATTTATTCTCCAAACAGATTTACGATAATCAAAGAGTTGTCTGTTGAACAGTTCCCCTTATCTGGAGGCCCTCTGACCCCTGGATAGGAATGCAATTTTGGCACGGCACGCTGTCTGGGAACAACTTTTAACCCTTTAGCTTCATCTCGTCAGATTCTTCAACCAGACACATATTTCTCCTTGTCCTCCTGAAGGCACATTTGAAAACCGCTCCCTTGTGACGACTCTGCATAGCAAGACCCCTCTTGGCAGAATGCTAAAATGCTTCTTTTGCATGGCAAAGCACAATGATAAATGCAAATTATAATTGTTGAAGTTTATAGACGTCACTTTATAACACCTTTTTTTACTGCTAGGTGATGAATACGACAAAGTGATTTTAATTTAAAAGAGGAACAATTAAAGAAAGCTTTAAATGCCACACTCCGAAGCTATGATAGAAATTATTTACCGATTGACTTTAAAAACGCTTGGACTAAAAAGTTTGATCATCTAAAGGTAATGCAAAAATAACCCCTCCATTCTCCGGGCATTGTGAAAAAATAGATAAACTTTTTATTACATTGCTCTACTGCTATAGCATTCATTCTTGAAGCAGTGGGGTAAAGATTCGACTTTGGCGTGAAAAGTATGGACTGAGGGGTGGCATCATATACAGGACTAATATCTGTTCGTCTGTGTTTCAATTTAACTCTTGAAATTCATTAGTTAAAAAATAAAAGCTAAAGAGTCGTATTAAAACAGAATACGAGTAATAATAAAGTCATATAATAATTCAGACTTAAAACCTACAGAAATTATTATCATTTAACAAATGAACAAGAATTATCAAATGTAAAGTTATATGTACTGCCGTAGATAAATTTAGTTAATGCTAAACTAAAATCCAAATGAATTTTTAAGTCACTCTTAAATGAACAGAAATTATCACATGGGGAATAGGAGTACCGCTCCCTAAACTTTCTAAAGGCCAAAACGCGATTTGTGCTTTACCGACAACGATCTTTATTTTGAGTAGCATTTTTTATGTATCACAAGACGAAAAAAAACTCACAACAAAAACAAACAGTATCACAAGGCTGAACAAGGTTTAGGAGCAATTACAAAATTAGCGTTTGGGGGAAGGGGAATAAAAAAAAAATTTGCTCCCCAACTTCCTACTTGAATTATCAAACAAACACAGAGTTCTGGTTGAACTTCGTTGAAGTAAGGATGCTAGGGATGTTTAAAAAGTTTTTAAAAGTTCTAAAAAACATTTGTACCCTTAATGTCCACATTTTAATGTAAGCTATATATATATATATATATATATATATATATATATATATATATATATATATATATATATATATATATATATATATATATATATATATATATATATATATATATATATATATATATATATATATATATATATATATATATATATATATATATATATATATATATATATATATTTCTGGGGTTGTGCTGAAGACGACCCTTGGACATAGTGCCAAAATATTACTGAATTGAATTCCACTGTATTGGAAAATTTTCCCTATTGTTCTTGATATCGAAAGGTGGTGTGGTCTTCGTCGCTATTTTCACTATTTATTTGAATTATCGTTTTTGCAGAATATCTGTATTATCACCCCTACCCCCATGGACTTAGTGCAAGTTCCTACGTTATGGCGGGGGTGACATGCATGTGAAACTACTTGCTCGATTTACCCCTGTCGAGATTGATAAGTAATGTAATCCCCTTCTCTCTCGAACTCTCTAAACAGCTTGAGTCACATCTGTGTTCAATGAAAACATTCATTTGAACAGTGTGATTTTGCTTGTCAAAACATCGGCAAAAAAGAAAAGAAAATTACCATAATGATCAAGGTTACTGGAAAGAACTCGTGGAAGTACACTAGTCACAGTACTAGTTTTTATGGCACTTGGTATTAACCAAGTGACATATAGCAATCGCCAATTCTGTCGGTCTGTCTGTCTGTCGGTCCCGGTTTTGCTACTTTAGGCACTTCCAGGTAAGCTAGGACGATGAAATTTGGCAAGCGTATCAGGGACCGGACCAGATTAAATTAGAAATAGTCGTTTTCCCGATTTGACCATCTGGGGGGGGGAGTGGGGGGCCGGTTAATTCGGAAAAAATAGAAAAAATGAAGTATTTTTAACTTATGAGCGGGTGATTGGATCTTAATGAAATTTGATTTTTGGAATGATATTGTGTCTCAGAGCTCTTATTTTAAATGCCGACCGGATCTGATGACATTGGGGGGAGTTGGAGGGGGGAATCCTAAAATCTTGGAAAACACTTAGAGTGGAGGGATCGGGATGAAACTTGATGGGAAAAATAAGCGCAAGTCCCAGATACATGATTGACATAATCGGAACTGATTCGCTCTCTTTAGGGTAGTTGGGGGGAGAGTAATTCTTAAAAATTAGAAAAAATGAGGTATTTTCAACTTACGAACGGGTGATCGGATCTCAATGAAATTTGATGTTTAGAAGGATATTGTGTCTTAGAGCTCTTATTTTAAATCCCGACCGGATCTGGTGACGGGGGCGGGGAGTTGGGAGGGGGAAACCTAGAACTTGGAAAACACTTAGAGTGGAGGGATCGGGATGAAACATGGTGGGAAAAATAAACACAAGTCCCAGATAGATGATCGACATAAACGGAACGGATCCGCTCTCTTTGGAGTAGTTGGGGGGGGGGGGGGGTATTTCTGAAAAATTAAAAAAAATGAGGTATTTTTAACTTACGAACGGGTGATCGGATCTCAATGAAATTTGATATTTAGAAGGATATCGTGGCTCAGAGCTCTTTTTTTTAAACCCGACCGGATCTGGTGACATTGGGGGGGGGGGGGAGTTGGGAGGGGGAAACCTAAAACTTGGAAAACACTTAGAGTGGAGGGATCGTGATGAAACTTGGTGGGCAAAAAAACACGAGTCCTAGATACATGATTGACATAACCAGAACGGATCTGCTCTCTTTGGGGTAGTTGGGGGGGGGGTTAATTCTGAAAAATTAGAAAAAATGAGGTATATTTAACTTACGGACGGGTGATTGGATCTCTATGAAATTTGATATCTAGAAGGATATCGTGTCTCAAAGCTCTTATTTTAAATCCTGACCGGATCTGGTGATATTGGGGGAAGTTTGGGGTGGGAAAACCTAAAATGATGGAAAACGCTTAGATTGGAGGGATTGGGATGAAACTTGGTTTGAAAAATAAGCAGAAGTCTTGCATACGTGATTTACATAATTGGAACAGATCCGCTCAATTAGGGGGGGGGGTAATTCTGAAAAATAAGAAAAAATGACGTATTTTTAACTTACGAAGGAGTGATTGGATCTTCATGAAACTTCATATTTAGAAGGACCTCGTAACTCAGATATCTGATTTTAAATCTCAACCAGATCAAGCGTAATTGGGAAGGGGGGCAGTTGGGGGGACCGGAAATCTTAGAAAATACTTAAAGCGGTGAGATCAGGATGAAACTGGATGGGAAGAATAGAAACCTGTCTAAGATACGTGACTGACATAACTGGACCAGACCTGCTCTCTTTGGTGGAATTGGGTGGGGGGGGGGTAATTTTGAAAATTGAGGTATTTATAACTTACGAAAGGGTGACCAGATCTTAATGAAATTTGATATTTAGAAGGATCTTGTGTTTTAAAGTTCTAATTTCAAATTCCGACCAGATCCTGTGACATTCGGGGGAGTTGGAGGGGAAAACCGGAATTCTTGGAAAACATGAAAATTGGGGTATTTTTATCTTACGAATAGATGATCGGATCGTAATGAAATTTGATTTTTAGAAGGAATTCATGTCTCAGAGCTCTTATTTCAAATCCCGACCAGATCTTTTGACATTGGGGGGAGCTGGAGGGGGAAATGTTGGAAAAACACTTGGAGTTGAGGAATTGGGATGAAGCTTGGTGGATAGAATAAACAAATTTCCTTGATACGTGATTGACAGAATCGTACTGGATTCGCTCTTTTTGGGGGAGTTGGGGGGAGGGGTTCATTGATTTGGCGAGTTCAGTGCTTCTGGACGTGCTAGGGCGATGAAAATTGGTAGGCGTGTCAGGGAGCTGCACAATTTGACTTGATAAAGTCGTTTTCCCAGATTCGACCATCTGGGGGGCAAAAGGGAGAGGAAAATATAGAAAAAAATTAGACATTTATAACTTACGAGTGGGTGATCGGATCTTAATGAATTTTGATATTTAGAAGGACTTTGTGACTCAGAGCTCTTATTTTAAATCTTGACCGGCATTAAGCCTCTTATTTTCCTTTTTAAATCAATCTATTGATTCATAGAATTTTGTTAGAGCTCATACCATATGATCTCTTGGCTCTTAGCTCTTTTCGCCTCGTCACAAGTGCCATATGAGCTCTTAGCTCTTGTTTTAACTGAAAGTAAGGAGCGACATTAAAACTTAAAACGAACAGAAATTACTCCGTGTATGAAACAGGCTGTTTCCTTCTCAACGCCCCGCTCTTTACGCTAAAGTTTGACTCTTTCTCTCAATTCTACTTTATTAAACAGTAAAAAACTTTAGCATAAAGAGCGGGGCGTTGAGAAGGGAACAGCCTCTTTCATACACGGAGTAATTTCTGTTCGTTTTAAGTTTTAATGTCGCTCCTTACTTTCAGTTAAAAAACTAGTTTTTTTATTTAATTTCAGAACGTTTTTGAATTAATGCATGTTTGATTTTGACTCTCCGCACATAAATTATTAAAATGAAATTTGCATATTAATTCTTTTTTTTTTTGGCTAAATGGCTTTCTCTTAGTTTTGATCAGACGATTTGAGAAATAAGGAGTGGGGGAGGAGGCCTAGTTGCCCTCCAATTTTTCGGTTACTTAAAAAGGCAACTAGAACTTTTAATTTTTAACGAACGTTTTTATTAGTAAAAAATATACGTAACTTAAGAACTTCATCGTCTAAACCGTTCGCGTGAAATTGCAGATACAGTATTTTGATAACCTGGATGCGCATAGTGTCATTCAATTTACCTCTGACCCCTCTTCGAGTCTTAAACTCAAGACCTACTTGAAATCCCCCCAACAATCCTCGAAAGTTTCAGTTTGACCTTCCTAGCTGTTCCCAAGATACTACAGATAATTTAAAAACTCAGGCGTAAATTGTCTCTTTTGATTTACTCAGGTACGTTTGTCAGGTCCATAGTATGCCCTTGGTAAATTGTCTGATCAGCTCCTAGCTGGTCAGACAACCAAGACTGGGTATGGCTGCCTTTTCTATTAAAACCTAACTGCGAACAGTGGATAGTTTTCATAATTTGGGACCATTGCCCTCTCGACCGTGAGGATGATGTCGACCCCAAAAGTATACGAATTAGATCTTTTGAGGTTCCTGAACAAAACGACCATCTCAATATTTTATGCAATGTCAGGGGGCTAGGAGAGGGAAGGCCGACAGTAAAATAGGGCAAGGGAGGGAGGCTCGTTTAACTCCAATTACTTTAGACCCTTTAAAATGTCACTAAAACTTTCAAGTTCCTATTAAATGGATCCCCCCCATGTTTCTATAACCACCCCTTCCATACAAAGTGGTTCGGGGGAAAAGGCCTTCGTCACTTTTCTGGCCCTTTGTGACCCTTTTCTGGTCACTCTTTGACTCTGGCCCATTTTCTTTAAAAATCAATATATTTTATTGGTTGTTCACTTTAAGTTCCCTGCATTAGAGACCCCTTTGTCCAAGGACTTCAGGATATAAGTCTCTAGCTAGCTGGGAATATATTTTTTGGTCTATTTTTGGGCACCATATTCTGGGGTTGGAGAATGTTCCCTGGAATAGTTATTTTTTATACATTATATTCCTCTTGATTCAAGGATTTACGTCTGTTACTTTCAAACTAATTAGAGACAAAAGTTATTTTGGAGCATGTATGAGCCCCTACCGCCCCCCCCCCAAAAAAATCAATAAAATGTTCTATTTTTTTAGCTAGGGAACGATCCCTGAAAGTTTCAAGGCAATCGCTCTCCCACATCAAACAGGCAACCTTTTTCTATTTTAAACCTATGTAAGTTTATTTATTTTTTTCTTTTTCCCTAAGTAGTGTGAAAGTCATGACATCCCATATTTATTGGAGTTTTCGACTATTGTGAAAAAAATAGCTATCTCAAAATTCTGACTGGATGTCTTCAGGGAGTACACGCATGGGGCAGTTAGCATAAAAGGGGATTGGAGGGGGCCGGTTATAACTCATTTTCAATCAATTAAGACTCGTAGAAAGGGTGTTGAAACTGTCAGTTTCCAGTCGAATGAGCCGTTCATGGAAGTTTTCTTGACCAACCCTTCCATACAAAATGGCTGAAAAGGACATTGATGCTTGGGAGATGCCTTAGTAGAATTGTTACGTATAGTGATACAGCGCACTATAGGCTAATGTTTCGGTAAATCTATTTGTGTTGACAAGATGTTCATTTATTAATCATTCTACATCGTTCCGTTTCTTACAATTACCGGGTGATGTTATGATAAATACATATCATATGCTTATCTGGGAAGGGCAGAACGTGTGGGGCGTTCCCTAGGAAAACCCCATAGCTCTCTAATAGGTCTCTAACGATCGTTCTACTAAAAGTATAAAAATCATGACCCGGACAATTATTCTGGAGTTTCGAGCCCACTTAAAAAAAAAAATCTTAAGAGATCACCTTGTCCAGGAATAATTCTTATTTTCAAAACAGTTTATGCCAAAGCGAAACTTCGGCTTAGAGGTCAGGGGTAATATCGGCAGCAGTCTTTTTAAGTGAGTAATAATTGTCTATTTTTTCTTGAAAACGGCTCGATTTTTTTTTTTTAATTACCACACTGAGAATTCTATTGTCTGAAAAACGGTCTAGATAGGCCTCGAGTTTGGGAAAGTTTGGCGATGAGTTTGGGAAAAAAGATACATGATGGTTTTCCAATGATGTCATGCACTGTATAAGAAGTTTTGTATGAATAACCGTTCAATAGGGAAAATCCTTTTATTTTCCTTTTTTAAATCCTTTTTTTAGTGAACCACAAAGATGATGAATTCAACCCAACTGTGTCCGTTGAGCTGGATCGCACATCTTTACGAAAGATAAATCATGCACTGCCCCTCTAGGTATGACAACTGCAATAAAAATCACCCATCTTAAAGCTTAGTTTCTCCTGTTATGCAAGAGATACTCAAAAAGGATCTGCATCCACATCAATGACTTTTCAATTTTCGGCGATATTATACAGTGTTAACAGAACTAAGGATAAAACATTTTTCACTGATGAACTATGCCGCCAGTACGATTTAGTTTGTTTCCAAGAGCATCTTTTGACATCAGCTAGCCTTAATTTTCTGCGCCGAAGTCCAAATCACCTAGCATTTCTAACAACTGCCAAGGTAACTGATGACCGTCTGTCATGGGGTCTGACATGTATTTTTAAGCGTGATGCCCACTTTCCCACCCCTGTTCTTTATCATCATGATGAATTCTTTTTAGCAATCCGTGTCGGGTCAACTATTCTGATCAACTCAAATTTCCCGTATGATAATAGATCTAATCGCTCAATTATAATTTTTCGAGGGCTTTTGCTTCTCTAAGAAATTTAATTAGCCACATAGCGCGTCAATTTCTAAATTACATACTGATCAATGATCTTAGTATAAATATCACTGGCGCTGCGTGCCAATGCCTTAGAACTTCGGGTTCCTTTATTTAGCTTATGTTTCCCCATTTGTCGACACACTGGACGATCTTGTCGGCACATTCTTTATCCTCTCCACCCCCCCCCCCAAAAAAAATCGAAAACCCTAGCTTCACCCCTACTGACGTTGATCACGTTGTGTGGTCTTCATGCATCTATCCTTTGATTGTAACTGTCCATGATGATGATACGGTATTGATCATCTACCCCTATCTGTGACTTTTTTACTTTCTTGTATCCTAGCAATGTCAAGATTGAAAATAAAGTCTAAATAGTTGTCCAAGAACAATTGGAAAAAAATAGATATCTTGTTATGGATATCAAAACTTACATTCCTGCTATTTCTTATATGTGTATCCTATCTTTTATTGCAGCTTGAATATGTGGGATCTCACAGGGTTTCTGAGATAAATTCGTGTTATAAAAATACTATTTTGTGTGAAAGAAGCTGTTCCGTTAGAACATATCCACATTAAATTTCAGAAATCACTCTGGTTAGTATATGCCAAATTAAAGATTGTGAAAAATTAAGCTGAATTCTGGCTAAGAGTTTGGAACGATTGTGGCCGCCCGCGATTAGGATATGTTGTGGATTTAAAC